>NW_027182485.1:1139354-1398318 GCF_040938575.1 Ambystoma mexicanum
CCCAACAATTATAACCATTACTAGATGTACACAAATCCACTGCCACTCTACTAAGCTGGAACACTAGAGGGAATCTCTATTGAATTGACCTGCAATCAATCCCAAACAAAGATCTCAATTAATTTGACATTATAGCACTCCAGGAAACATGGATGATAAATCCACCAATATGGGATGACCATGAAATCTCCTTGATACCAGCAATACCTGCAACTAAGGATAGACCTATGGCGGGACTACTAGTAGCAGTTAAAATAAGTGCAGGATGTGTGCTACAACCTTGGATGTCACCAAACAAGTTCTTACAGCTGGCTAAAATCTCAAATGGAAAGCAAGATCTGGCATTGATCAATCTGTATAAAAACCCAGCAGCAATTGCTGATAATGTTTTCTACAAAGAACTGTCCACCTTAATGGAAACAATAGCCAAAACAGATAACATCATGTCAACGATAATAGTGTGTGATTTCAACCTTAAAAGCATGAATACTGCTAAAAAGACTGACTTTCAAGGTATCAAATGTTTGAAAAACTTTATGGAAGATAGATGTTACTGAATGACTAATGGTTCATTGCCCGAAGATATTCGCCCCAACCAACATGGGAGAGAGGAAAATCGAAAAGCATCATCGACTACATATTCCTCTCAGAAAATCTTTTTATGCGAGCGACACAATTTGAAATTCTAAAAGAGGTTACTAGTGATCACCATGTGCTAACTTTAACTTGGCCTTGGGGTGATCCTCTTATCAATCGACACAAACGGATGCCAAGAAACTTAGTCATCAATAATGCAAAAACTTTTTTTCTGTTGGCCACCTGACAAACTACAATTGCTGATAGCGGCCATACAAAATCATCAAGCTAACTTAGGCTGCGAGTCCTATGTAGGCACACTAGATCCATTTAGAACCAAGAAACAAATTAATGTGCAAAATGCCCAAACAAAGACCAATTGCCACACCTATGATCCCCAACTTCAACAAATGAAAATAAACAAGAGGAAGGCACTGAGAGCTGTCAATAGATCAACCACATCAACATATCTATCGCCCCGAAAAAACGGAGGCGGAAGCCGGCCCTAGCAGCCTAAGGCCCGTGAGCCAAAGGCCCCTCCTGTCTGCCCCTCTGCCCACTCTTTATCCGGGCAGGAGCCCTGCAGGAGCCCTGCACCTTCATCTCGCCATCTCGCGCCGAGGCCCGAAGTCGCTCCCACGCTGCCGGAGCAGCTGGGACACGAACTCCCATCTCCCCGACTTGCCTGAATTGCAACTGGCACTACTGAGTGCTTGCACCTGCCTGCATTGTGCACCTCTGCACCTTTTTGCACGAAATATCTGCCGTAGCAGCCCGAATCTGCCGAGGATATCGGCCACAAGATGGCCGCCACGAGGATCGTCATCACGAAGCCAATCTCGGTTGCCTAGCAACCACATCAACATATCTATCGCCCCAAAAAACCAGAGGCGGAAGCCGGCACTAGCAGCCTAAGGCCCGTGAGCCAAAGGCCCCTCCTGTCTGCCCCTGTCCGCTACGGCGCTGGACACTGCTCTGCAGCAGCACCCTATCGTCACGCCTTCCGTACCATTGTTGTACAGAACACGTATGGAACTTGATCGCATAACAAGAAAGGCGGTAAGACACTTTGCTACACTAACCTACTTGTACCTAATATGGTAGAAGTCACCTTGTTGTCGCTCCTCTTGCCCAGACTGTTTACTAAGGTCACTCACCTCTCTTTGCTTGGACCGTACTCACCAATTTAGTATCACTTGTTTATTGTCTATTAACATTAAGATTCAACTCCTCTTCTAAAGGCTCTTATTTACGCTCAACAGTCTCCCTGTGCAGTATTCGCATAGCGTATGTCGCTATCTCAATCACTCACCACTTGCTGTACTCACCCAGTTAGACTAGCTGAACCTCTGCCCTTGAGTCATTGAGTCATTGATTGCATTTTGCACATGTACTTCCTTGCCAGACTAGCTGAACCTCTGCCTTTGAGTCACTGAGTCATTGATTGCATTTTGCACATGTACTTCCTTGCCAGACTAGCTGAACCTCTGCCTTTGAGTCATTGAGTCATTGATTGCATTTTGCACATGTACTTCCTTGCCAGACTAGCTGAACCTCTGCCTTTGAGTCATTGAGTCATTGATTGCATTTTGCACATGTACTTCCTTGCCAGACTAGCTGAACCTCTGCCTTTGAGTCATAGACGGTCAGGTCAGGACACGGATCACGACATGCAGCCACTGCCATCCGCTAGCCACCCTACTCTCGCCACCTTCATAGGGTTTATCATTGCCACATTGCTTTGTCCCCCCACTCCTAGCACTGCTAAGACCAGCCCGCGAAACTCCACCCCCTTATCTCCCACAATGCCCATCAGTAATCCATACCTCAATGACCCTGCCCTATGGCTCCAACACTTCGCCACCAAACCTACACCCAATCAACCGTGCACGCTCCAAGTCAGGAATCTCAGACTGGGATCCAGATTGCCTCGCGCCCCTCGTGCCTCCGGCACTCAGCACACACATAACACCACTACCACACAGAAGCCACCATCATCCCACAGCACCCTCTCCGCCAAAGAACTCAAGATTGCCCTCATCAACGCTAGATCTATTGCCGCCCACGCGTTGGACATCTCTGACCTTATCACCACTCAAAACCTCGATTTTATAGCCATTACCGAAACCTGGCTACACGCAGCCTCCGGCCCACTCCTTGCACTTGCTATCCCCTATGGGTACTCTATCATTAGAGCTGACCGTCAAACAACATCCAAAGGAGGCGGTGTCGCATTTATACATAGAAATAACATTAGACTCAGAATTATCCCCAACACTGAGCTTAGTTCCGCAGAATCCCTTTCTGTGAAACTCACTCCATCTCCAACTAACACTGCCACCCTCCACCTTATCTATAGACCTCCAGGACCACTTGGCCCCTTCATAGATGAGATAATGACCATCCTTACCGTCAATACCAAACCAAACTCTCAGGTATTGCTTCTAGGTGACCTTAACCTGGGCCTTCTCGACACCAAGGATCACTTAGCCTCCGAAGTAGCCACTACACTAGCTAATTTAGGCTTCCATCAACACATTGACGAACCTACCCATATTAAGCGAAGGACTTTTGATTGGATTACTGACCTTAACTGCAACACATCCATAAGCTTCAACCACGCTTGTGCCTGGTCTGACCACCACATCATCAACTTCCACTTACCAGCGACCATCCCTCACACCACTCCTATGATAGCTCCAGCCATTCCCACAAGGAATAAAAAAGACATCAACAAGGATAAACTCCTCCCCCTCATCCTTCCCATCCTGAATAAATGCGTGTCCCAACATAACGACCCCACAGTCCTAGTAGACACCTTCAATCAAACACTGCTCAAAGCCATTGACAATATAGCACCGCTCAAATTACGGAAAGCCAAACAACAAGCTGACTTGAACTCCTGGTTCACCCCGCAGCTAAGAACTTTACGCAAAGAAAAGCGCAAGGCTGAATCACTTTGGAAGAGCCACCCATGTGACTCTAGCAAAGATCGCCTCATCATCACCACCCACAACTACAAGGAAGCAATCCTACAAGCCAAAAAGGACACCTATAACCAACGCATCGTACAAGCGGAATCCAATACTAAGGAGCTATTTAAAATCCTTAAAGAATTGGAATCCCCATCCCCTGCACCAAAGACAGTAAATGGTGCAACAACATCCAAAACGCTCTCCTTAACAAAATCACCACCTTGCAATCTAAAATTAATGCCAAACAAACCACCCTACTCACCAACCCCCCGACTAAACCGTCCCACACTCCGATGGCCTCATTTACTCACTCCCCTTTTAGCTTCACCCCACTCACCATCCTTGAGGTCGAAAACATAATTCGCAATTTAAAACCCTCTAACTGCCAAGGTGACTCCTGCCCACCACCTATCATCAAGGAAGCAGCACATGACCTCGCTCCTTTCATAACCACCTTCATTAACTCCTCATTCCGAACGGGTATGGTACCCAACAACTTAAAGGACGCGTGGGTTATCCCTCTCCTAAAAAAACGACTCTAGACCCTGAAACACCAACTAACTACAGACCAATCACCACCGTACCGTTCCTTCTCAAAATACTGGACAGAGCAGCTTACCTGCAGATTCAGAACTACTTAGAAACCAATAACCTCCTCGGATCAAGACAATCTGGCTTCAGACCTATGCACGGGACCAAAACAGCTTTACTTGATCTCAAAACTCAAATTGAAGACCTTAAAGATAACGGTAAACTGGCCCTTCTACTATTACTGGACTTATCAGCTGCCTTTGATTTGGTCAATCACCAAATACTATGTCGGCACCTGAAGTCAGCAGCCCATTTCTCTGACAATGCATCCAACTGGATCAGGTCATTCCTTGACAACAGACACATGAGAGTTTTCTCCCCTCCTGCATCGGCCGATCCCACACCAGTCCCTTGTGGGGTCCCGCAAGGGTCCCATGTTTCCCCAACTCTCTACAATGTTTTCACCAAACCTCTATATGATGTGCTTGACTATCTGGGTGTCACCTACACGAATTACGCTGATGACACCCAGATACTCATACCCATCACTGGTGACTACATTGCTGATTCTAAAGCCCTTAATGACATCTACCTTGTCATACAAGCCTGGATGGCCCAGCATGAAGTGTGCCTCAACAATGACAAGATTGAGCTTCTCATCTTAGGCACGCAACAGAGACTCAACAAATTGAGTCACCTGTTTGGCTCCTTTAACATTGATGGCAATCTGATTAAAGTATCTAAAGACACCAAAACTTTGGGTATACACCTGGACGCCTCCTTGACGCTCACCAGACAAACCAATGCAGTGGCTGCTGCATAGGCATACACCTGCAAATTGATCTCAGCCTGTCGCCCTTTCCTTACTGCCCAGAATTGCATTACCCTGGCCAGGACCCTGGTCATGTCCAAATTGGACTACTGCAATGCACTGTACCAGGGCACTAACCATGGAAATCTTTACAAACTTCAGACGATCCAAAACAATGCCATTAGAGCAGCCCTCAACATCCCCCGATCTGCCCACATTTCAGAAACCAGGAAGAACCTCAACTGGCTCTCAGTCGCCCAAAGAATCTCCTTGAAAGCACTGGCCCTCACATACAAATGTGTTAACCACCAGGCCCCCTCATACTTAGCCTTGCGATTCACCCAATATACTCCAGCACGAACACTCAGATCTGCACAAACCCTAGGTCTTGCGGTCCCTAGATTCAAGCTTCATTCTGCTGGTGGCACTAGATTCCGAGTCGTGGCAGCCAAGCTATGGAACACTGTACCACTCACGATCAGAACGCTAACCACTTTTAACCAATTCCAACACAAGCCAAGCTTTGGTTAGCTACATCCCATTAACAACCACTCTTCTGTCTGAACGGGCCATCTGGGACCTAGCTTTGTTCGCTGCCATGATTTGTAATGTCAATTGTACATCTATGTTGTGTAACGTCAATTGTACATCTATGAAGTGTAACGTCAACTGTATACTCTGTTTGCAATCTGCTGGGACCACTGTCTACGACAGGCCCCACCCGTAATGTAATGTACTACTACCTGTAATGTAATATTCCACTAAGATATGTGCCTGGTTGCCCCTGGGCCTGGTCCGCGCTATACAAATAAAACAAATACAAATACAAGATTGCTGATTGTGGAAAGAAAAAAAAAACTAGACAATCCATCAAATGTAAATATAAGAATTGGACTTGTTCGTATAAGGCAAACATGTTCCAAACGGACAGTGGAACATTCATGTCTTCCATTGCGGGGAAGAACAGCTCACAAATCTGGTTGCTTTTGAATGAAAGATCAGGTCAAAAGCAAGAAGACTCGCAACCGAATGGTGTTTCTGAAATTAACTGAAATTAACTGGATAACACATTTTTCCACACTATACATGGATGAAAAATTCAAAACTTACAACTATATTATACAACCAGATTAAGCATGGAAGTTACTCTGCTCAGAAGAGATCATTGAAGAATTAATTACCAAATCCTCAAGTTCCAGGGCAGTAGGCCCTGATGGCCTGACAAACTTTTTGTTAAAAGAACATCCTAAGCAATGGGCCATCATATTGAATGCTATTTTCCAACATATTCTACAAATTCAAAAGATCCCAGACTCATTGCAAACATCCTTGATAATTCCCATCTTCAAAAAGGGTGACCGAGGATTGCCTTCTAATTACTGCCCCATCGCTCTCCTCGACACGCCAGGTAAAATCTTTGCACGCTGGGTGTTGCTTGACTTTAATCAATGGATGGATGAGTTCAAACAACGGGACCCGAATCAAACGGGTTTTGTTGCAGGTATCGGAATGGCAGTAAACCTTCTCACTCTGAATGCACTGAAAAAACAAGCACACAATACAAAAGTTCCAATCCATTTTGCCTTTATCGACTTGAAGGCTGCCTTTGACTGAGTGTCGAGGGTTAAATTAATAGACAAACTTGAATTGAAGCACATTGTCCATCAAGCTTGGTAGATGTTATTTATCAGCTAGATTCTTGTACATCAGTTCAAATTAGACTTTCTATGGCTGGCCGTCTATCATCAGCAATATGCACTGCAAGAGGGCTGAAGCAAGGCTGCACACTTGCTGCAGCCCTCTTTAACTTCGTCATCCATAATGTAAGATTCTCTTTTATGAACATTGTCTCCGATTCACCTAAAATGAACAATGTCATGGTACATGCTGTCTGGTACGCTGACGATCTAGTCTTAATTTCTAAAACTCCATCCGGGCTTCAGCAATTAATCTCTGCACTGTCCCAGTACTTTGATGAAAATGAACTTGTTATCAACATAGAGAAATCTCAGGTAGTTATGTATGCACTTAAATATACAGCAAGGAACAAAATGGAGCGGAAAGTTAAAAATGTTAATCTTGCAATTGTGTCGAACTATATCTACTTGGGTCTGGCTTTCGATGGCCATCCTGTTGCATACTCACAGTCTGGTTGCCCTGAGTTACCTGGGGCAACCAGACGTGGACTTCCTGCTCACTGTGCTCAGAGAGGCACATCTTCACCTCACTGATGAGGCCCAAATAGGCTGAACCACATGTATGGCATTGGTGTTGGTACTCTTGTTCAGAGAGGAATTGCCATAGCATTTTGGTGCTGGACTGCCCACGTGGGCGGGACAAAGACTGATATACAAATGGATATTTCCCATCTGTGAAAGGTACAGTGAGCAAAATGCGTGTGCTGCAAACTCTCATCTCAGAACAGGTTATCATGCTATGTTCTTTCTGGAGAGGAGCACCTGCTACCTTTTTTGAAACAATCACAAATGACAATCATTTTTTTTAAATTTGTTATTTTTATTTAAAATGATATAGTTTATACGTAAACTTTTAATTTCAATTGCATAAGACCTTTTGCATTATTTACATATTAGAACACTATGACATATCCTCTGAAAAGCAACAGGGGCCAAGAGACACAAAGAATTACTTTAGGCAATTTGTGTAAGCTCCAAGATATTGTCCAGGAATTGTACAACTGTGTATAACAGCTTATTGTTTTTGCCTTGGAGGAGTTTTAGCCACCTTGAATCACCTTGTTCTTGTTGTTCTGAGATCTTGAATAGTTCTCCAAAGAGGGTTCTCTTGTCCGCTAGTGCAGGGCATATCATGATTAAATGCATGAGAGACTCTGTTATTTCTTTATTCTTACAAAAGCGGCAAAGGTTTTCCTCCTTTGTTATATTTCGAATTTGAGATAGTCTTTGTCTAGTAGGGAGGATGTTTAGTCGTAGTTTCATGAAGATGGTTCGAATGACTGGATCTGGAAAAAGTTCCAAATAATGTGGGAGTTCATTCAGTGCTCGTATGTCAATTGGGCATTGTAAGTTCATTGAGTATACTACCTTTTCTGCTATTGTTCTAGACCAATCATTGCGCTGAAGTTTGATCTTTGTAACCTGTGGTCGGTTTATCAACATTTCCTTCGTAATTTCTTCTTTTGTCAGTTGGTTAAGCAGCTCATTCTTCCGTGCTTTCAAGCTGGTATTATGCATTGCTTGTGGGGTTATTTTAAGTATCTGCAGCGCTGGAACTGTGTCTTCATTTATGATCTTACGAAGGAGATCAAACTGCTTCCAGTGTACTATTGAGGCAAGTGAATGTAGGGCTACCTCAAAACGTATTTTGGGCATCGGGTAGTTCCTTGGAAGCTGGAAGATTTTGCGCCAGAACAATGCCTCTAGCTTTTGCCAGTTTATTTTATTGGCAATAATCATGGCATCGCTACCATAAGTGATGATCGGAATTACCTTTTGGCGGTAAAGCACTATGATCGGTTTTGCAGAGAACATCCCATAGCGTCTATGCAGCATCACGCCTTGCTGTGCCAGCAGTTGGATTTTTCCCTCAAGACTGGTCACCCAGGCTGTTTCTTCCTTTTGTTGGTTTAATAACACACCAGGATATTTGAACGAGGTAACCGTGTTCAGCACTTTGGTGTCCAGTGTGAAAGTTGGTCTGTTTTGGCAAGACAACTTATGATAATTGGTTAATCCCATGATTTTTTTTTTTTTTTATATTTATCTGAAGTTCGTTATTGGTCATGTATGATTCTGTCATACGTAAATTCTCATGTAGTCCAGATTGAGTTTTATCAAGGAGTACGATGTCGTCAGCATACATCAAGTATGGAATCGGATTTCAATTTATCTTTGGTGGATTGAGATTTGCAGTGTCGATGTTCAGGGAGTAATCAGCAGTATACAGATTATACAGGGTCGCTGCTAAAGGGCAACCCTGTTTTAGGCCGTTCCAGGTACTTATCGCCTCCGTAGTTGTACCTTCTTTTGTTAATCTAATCGAAACTGTCGTGTTGGAATATAATAGTTTGATAGGTTCGCTAATTTCCAGTGGGCAATTCCATTTAGCAAGTTGTTCCACAGGATGGACCTGTTTATGGCATCGAAGGCCATATGTAAGTCTATAAACGCTGCCTAAAAGGGCACGTTGTTTCTTATGGCTTCGTGTTTTAACAAGTTTAAAATTAGAAGGTTTACATTAGTTCCTATGTTCGGGGTAAAGCCGGTTTGTCGACTGTCCAAACGGTTAGAAGCTTTCGCCCATATGGTCAATTTTCATGGCAGATATGATGCAAACAATTTTCCCAATGGATCTAGCAAGGCAATAGGTCTGAAGTTGGCCGGATTGTCTCTGTCGCCCTGTTTATAAATTGGAATCAGTACCGCTTTGGTCCAAGTAGTTGGTAGTAACTTGACTATATTTATTAGTGTTAATATGAGATCCATTAGGTTCGCCCAGGTCTCCGGATCACGCTTCAGGACAGCATTAGATAACCCATCAGGTCCGGGTGCTCTGGAAGAATTTAGTTTGCCAATCATTTCTGCAAATATATGCTTTTCCCAGGAGATGGTCCATTGATTTGAGATTGTTGCTATCTTAATATGTTTGTCGCTATTCCGCGATTTATAGAGATTAGAAAAATGTGCGATCCAATTTTTTTGAGTGACATTAGATACCATCGCTTGTTCCTGCTGGGGATTGTTATTTAGCAGATCCCATAGAGATCTCAAGTTCTTATTTCTGAGTGTTTGCAACATAGCTTCGCCATACGTTTTCTGCATGGCCATCGCGTTCGATTTGTTCCAATTTCTGTATGCTTGTTTTGCTTTCCGGATATTTTCCAGGTTTCTCGGGTTTGGATCTTTTCTCCATTTAAGCAGGTTTTGCCGCAACAATTTTCTTTTTTTACTATTTCTTGGTTGTAGTAATGTTGGTAGATCGATTTCCCTTTGGGAGGTTTGTTTTTTTGGAAAGGGAGAAGGACCCAATCATAATTTATTTTCTGATCATCTGGGAGTGGCGTTTGTTGGAAAACCTGCGGAATGGTGGCTAACAGATCTTTGCTGATTCTTAATCTGGTGTTCCCGCCCACAATAACTATCCGGGGAGGTGGAGGCTAGGGCGCGGGCTCTTCCTCTCCCGCAACTGCTATCGAGAGGATCGAGTGATCACTCTGATTAGTAGATATTATTTGGAATTCCAATAATATGCTGGTTATGGCTGGTGATAAATATATGTAGTCAATGATGGTTGTAGAATGTCGACCAGTCCAAGTCAGACAATCATTAAAACAAGCTTCTGCTATATCTCAGACTAAACTAATCTTGTATAAATGTGTTACATTTTCTATCTGGCCAGCAAACATCTTCTGGTACCAAAAAATTACTCCTACACTGTAATATGGGTTAGAAGCAACTACCATTATGAAATGCAACTTTTTTGAACAAACTTGAGGCCAAATATTGGCGTGCAATTCTAAATGTCCCACAGTGCATTCCGGGATCTTGGTTGAGATACGAGTTAGGACTCACCTCTCTGCAAGCCAAAATATCAATGGTAACTTTGTGCCCTATTTTGCAAATGTCTGACCTATTCCAAGTTTGACTCCCTACTAACAATACTTGCCAACTATATGTTCACTTCTAAACATCACTTTGTGCAAGGGTGGTATAACTATGTTGTGGAAATAATGGCAACTGCTGACATTAACCTGGAAACTTTGATCAATGACCCAAACAAAGCTAAAAATAAAAGATATTCCTACAAGATTGGATTAACACACGATCGACTTGCTTAACCTATGAACATTTTGACCAGCGTCTTTTGAGGTCCATTGAACCATACTTGTGTCAGGCCCCAAATCCCCAAATACTGTCTGCTATATTGAGGTTATGATTGAGTTTATGGCCAACCCGTGACCTAATGGCCCAAAGGAAACTGATCAGTCACAATGAGTTTTTTTGCGGATTCTGTGTTAATGTACCACACAAAGAAACATTAGAACATCTGATCACAGATTGCATAGAACTATCTGTGGAGAGAAACAAATTCTTTGCCAAAAACATGGTCACAATTGCAAGCATCCCACCA
Source organism: Ambystoma mexicanum (assembly GCF_040938575.1). Taxonomy (NCBI): domain Eukaryota; kingdom Metazoa; phylum Chordata; class Amphibia; order Caudata; family Ambystomatidae; genus Ambystoma; species Ambystoma mexicanum. The sequence goes on from NW_027182485.1 coordinate 1,150,359, forward strand.
GAACTCAGGTGGGCTACAATAGTCGCAACACCCAACATGAGCATACGCATAGCAACAACTTACTTTCTCAATGCTTTGCAACTACCAGATGGACATAAATGTTGCTGATCTGTTATTAATTTAGAATTTGAAAAATCATATTAGACTTGAAATTCTAGCCATACAACGAAGCTTCTAAAAGTCTTTGCTTGATTTGTCATGTTGTATATTTTTATGTTCCTTTGCTGATATGTTGTTGCTTCTTCATCTTCATGTCTTTAATTACGTTTTCTAACCATTATTTTTCATTTATGTTCACAAATATGCTTGCAAATTTTATTTGTCTGAAATCATGTTTTGGTTGTTGGAAACCTTGTTCTAAATTTGGATCTAACTCATCTTTGTAAACAATGAATTAATCATTAAATAGATTTTATGAATTTGATATAAAAAATATTGTAAAGTTGAGAAATCAGCTAAATCAATAAAATAAATCTCTAGTCCCAGTGACTTTTGCAATACATCAAAGTCTATTGATTCAGAGGGCCTGATTTATCAAAAACAAATCACAAAGTTATGTTCCTCTTATAAGTACTCAATTCAGGTGATTCCACCTGGATCCCCCTCAGCCGAGCTCAGATCCCTTTTTATACCACAATTGTTACTTTAAATCCTCCTCTTCTGGGCTCAGATCCCCTTATCCAAAATTCAGAGAAATGTATTTCTCGGGTGACTCACAGTTCACCTGGATCCCCTGGTTCACCTCAGATCCTTCTTCCTCTCCCTTCTTCCTCTTACACAATTAGTCTCCCTCTTAAACAATTAGCCTCCCTCTGCTGGACTCAGACCAATTGCAGTTCGTATTAGCTATTGAATACTGTTGAATGTGCACAGGGTTTAGCTTGACCCATTGCAGGACCACTTTGATTTCATAATTCACAATTTACATTTGCCACCTCACAGTTGGATACCTAACAGAGACCTTCCAATAAGCGACAATGTGGTGCCAGACCACTCTGTCTATGGAATCTATCTTGGCTTCAAAAGTTCAGTCACTCCTTCGATGTTAAATTACATTTGCGTCGCTCATCACATACGCTTCACACATTGCTCTCTTCAGATTTCTTCATACAATGTTGATGCTTGCAACCTTGTTTCTAACACAGACTGCAAACACTGAAAAGAGCAGGGTAACTCTAGCCTCTGGACCAGAGTATTATAATAACATCAAGAAACAGAAAAGATATGTCCAGAGCAAAATATGTTTAGAAAAAATGTATCCAAATTTATTAAAGGTGATACAAAAATTGAAAACTAGTGAATAAATCACACAAAATTATTATACACTGATCATTTTAACATAACAGAACAGCAGCAACAATATGCCGAAAATCGGCTAAAACTTCATCACTCATACTCAACATACATAGTACATTCATACACACACAACTCATCATACCGTGGCATACATCCAAAGTACTAAAAACACAGAAAACATGCTAAGAACCAATGGGGAAGAGGAATTCATAACTAGTCCCCATAATAACACACATTATTGCGGTGTTTACAAACAATAGAAATAATTCACAAACAATCTATTGTCAGGGTGGATAGGAAGAACAGATGCAAAGATCACATCCCTGTAGAATTTTTCTCTCAACACAGACTGGCCTGCTATCCTTCTCCCAGACTCACTGGATCTGCTGACTTTACTGGCGCTGCTCTGTTGTAGGAGCCAAGGACAGTACCACAGTGGGAAACAGTCCTCCCTGCCTTGGTACCTCCGACACACAATGCACATTTCTTCTGCTTTAATTCCAGTTCTTATGTTTTGTATTCTCAAAAGCTCATGAAAGTAGCATTTTTTCTCCAAAAAGGTCAAAGACACTTCTTTCCTTGCAACCCTCCCTGGTATTGCCATCTTTCTACTCACATTAATCTGGCATCTTGGAACTGCTGCTTCCTCATGTGTTTTGCATTTCTCAGAACGTGCTTTTGTGCTCTGCCTTTTATCCATGTGTGGGGAAGTGTGATGAAAGAAGTCATGTTTGTGTAATTATCAGTAATTGCCTGACTCTGCCTGACCATTGTGTTGGGACATGTCAGGTATACGGCTCGGGTGTTAGTCCATTTTCTCTCACAGTGAGCTGCCCATGAGAAAGTGTTTGTGTCATAAATGTGGGGGGTGAGTTAAAACTATCCTACCTGGTAGGATAGAGAAAAGGTGTTACAGGGAAGGAGATGCCACGTCTCACCATCCAGTGTCCCACTCCATTTCCTCGAAGACCCCTCACCCAGGTGATCCTCCCGGACTGGTCCACCCCCAGGAACTGGATCAAAAAGCGATGGCTGCATCCTGGCCACTTGGATGACAGATCCCTGGGGACTGCGGTCCCTTTGCTTCAGATTGTGGATATGCAGTGGAGAGCACTTAAAGATGAAAAGGAGCTATGGGCAAAGAGGTGATGTGCCTATCGCCCATAGATTTGCTGTGGAAACAGGAGTTTTTGGGGAGGGCAGTGATGCCTGTTGAGCTGCTTCATGCTGCTCTATATTAACTACATTACCCGTCGCACACTTTTCTGTGACAAATCGCAGAAGAGCTCTAGGAGGAATGGATTATACCAAATCTCCGGGAACATATGAGCACATTTGTAGGGTCTTGTATAGTTTGCAGTGAATTAAATCCTGGAAACACCATGAAGACGGTAAGAGAAGTGTTGCCCCGGCCTTCAGGCCATTTCGGGAGCTCCATATTGATTTTGTAGATATGGTACAAAGGTGTAATCATTTTCGATACCTTATTGTAGTAGTCTGCCCATTTTCCCAATGGTTTTTAGTTTGTTCTGTGTACACCCTGATGCTACCTCGGCAGCAAAATTCTTGGTGAGGGAGGTATTTCGAAGGTGGGGAATTTGTGAGGTCCTAAATTCTGATAATGAGACCCACTTCTTTAATGTCTTGTTTTCAGAAATCACTTCGCTATTGGGGATCAATCACACATTGTGGTCTGTGTACCACCATCAGGCCAAAGGCATTGTGGAGCATGTGAATGTAGTTCTTAAAATTGGTTTGTCAAAATTGTGTAGTGATTTAAGGAAGAACTGGTTGTACTGCTTGCCGTTGGCCTTGTTTTATTGAGAAATCGGCCAGGAAAGGAGCACCATCTCAGTACACATGAGATTGTGACTTGGCATAGGTTACACACATCACTCTCACATGCATGCACAACATCAGATCCACACAAGTCAGCAGGGATTTTTGGTGAGGAGTTTAGAGAATGCCTTAGGGCTTTAACCAAGAGTATCAGACTTGTATCTTCACAGGTTGTGTTCTTTCATCAACAGTCAATGGGAGAAAACGTCAAGGAACTGAAGATCTACACCAGCCACAGTTGCTCCTTGAGGACCTGATTTACATCTGTTTCTTCATCAGATGCTGAAATGAGCAGCATTTCCATGGGCCACACTGAGTGATTTTCATGACTCCGACTGCTGTGAAGGTGGAGGGACACAAGAGCTGGATTCACATCAGTGACTTACAAAGAGATTCTGGTGCCTTCCACTGGCACAGGAGCAAGAGCAGGCACACAGTTAAGTATGCCCCAAGGATTTACAGTTTGTTCCAGTAGAAAAGAGGGGGAGCGAACGTGAAATAGTGACTGTTATTGTAACTAAAAAGAAGAAACCTTGGATTTAAAATGTATACTTGGATTTTGGATTTTATGTTTTCATTGCTTTTTTTGTTATTTGTTTAGGCGTGACAGACAATGGGCCTCATTACAACCTTGCCGGTCCAGTAACAATGGTAACAACAGTGCCGGTAAGCCACTGTTGTTACCGGACTGGCAAAGTACATGTTTGCGGGAAGAACAGCACCCACTCCCAGATTTTCATGGTAGCACCGGCACTGTTATTGACAGTTCTGGTGCTACCGTCATCCCCATTCCCATTGAGTCCTATGGGACTCAAATGGGACTGGGGATTAACGATTTTCCCACGCCTAACTTCTAGGAACACCAGGGTTGTAATCCCCCAGTGTTTCTGTGAAGCCAGGCGCCAGAAAAAATCACAACTCCGGCAGCAGCCTGCTGGTTTTACTGGCACTGCTACCACCAGAGTTGTAATGAGGCCCAATATTATTGTGAATACTTTTAACTTGTCTAGTAATCCTTCAAATCCTTCATGATTGATGGGAACACTATGAATGTCTCCAAAGAAGTAAAAACCCTGGGTGTCTGCCTGGACTCAGCACTAACCTTAACCAGCAGATTAATGCCACTGCATCTGTAGCAGCATAAATCTCCAAACTCATCAACGCTTGCAGACCTTTCCTGACAACAGACAGTTGCATTACACTTGCCAGAGCTCTTATCCTTTCCAGGATAGACTATTGCAATGCCCTCTACGCAGGTTCATACAATCCCAACATCAAAAAACTTCAGGTGATTCAAAATAATGCTCAAAGAGCAGCTCCTAACATCCCGCCCCAAAACAAAAACACATCTTTGCAGCCAGAACCTGATAGTGGGCCGGACTGTGTTAGACTCAAAGTTGCAGTGGCAACATTAAGATGATTAAGAGCCAGAGGTCTTTTGTGAACAAACTTGTTATCAGCTATAGAGTGGTCCAGCGCCACGTGGGCGCCTATTCAAAGGTCTCTGTCTGGTACCCCTCTCCTGAACGAGGACAGTATTAAACTGAAACTACAAGTACCAAGAGGCCATAGAGAAGGCCGGCGTCAGGTGTCAAGGTGGTCATACAAGGGTCAAGACAAACCCCTTGTACAAATAGAAAGTCCTTGACATGTTGTAGAAATTGTAAACTGTGGAAATTGTGAACCCGACTGAGGAAATTGTGAAACTGGCATTTGCATTGGGCTAAGGGGAACGCCGTACAAACTGTGATATTGGGAAGCATGCACTTGCCATAGAATTACAGAGTGACCCAGCAAGACGTTATATCCCTTTGGAAGCCTCTGTTTGAATTGGCAAGTACTTTGAAAGACTAAAAGGATCAGAGCCCTGCTGTGGGGGATCCTAGGATTAATAATAATCACCCCACGTGAAGGTTATCAGAAGAAACTGTTTGTTGTTTTGGCATATCAGGCCCTCTAAAGAAAGAGACTTGCATGAGAAGATACTTGAACGCAGAAGGCGCTGATATAGAGAAAAGGAATGGTAAACTCATGCCGGAGAAATCCAGGAATGTGCTGTGCTCAAGATTCTCACCTTGTCCTGTGCTAAAAACGTGGGGAAGGGAGACACCAGCCAAAACATCCTGACTATCATTTGGTGAACACTTCTTTCTTTTTTTGTGAAACATTATCTTACTACAGAGTGCTTTAGGGATTACATAGTATCCCCTGTGTCTAAATACTCATGTGGCAGTCAAATGCCACCCTTTCCTATTGAAATGGCTGGTGGCAGCGGTTTTATAATGAACTACCATGATTTTCCCCGACCACAAACACAGCGGGAGCCATGTTTTTCAATACGGCGCCTGAGACCCCTCTGTAAAAACAGATCCCAGTCTTCTTTTTTCGCTGTTTCTTTTTGGCAAGGTCCTTCTGGTGTTTGTCTCTGTGCGCCAAATTAGGTTTGGTCCCTTTGTTCCTATGCCGTTGGTGGGCTTCATGGCTGAAGACCGCCTCTGGCGTCTGAGTGTCTGGGGTGGGCAGGAAGTGAGGGAGGTGCCCGAAACTCCCTGTGCTTGGTCTCCTAGGAGACCCAAATGTACTCTAGCGTGATTGGCTTGCTGACTGTCCGGCAAAGATAGCCACCCTGCTGGGTGAGTAACAGCTAGGCTGGAATCAATGTGAGAAAACTGTTTAAAAGGCGAGTCTTTAGGATTGGAAGGCAGAGTCGAACACTGGAACAAAAGAACTGAAAGAAGAGTTGGAAGAAGACGACTACTGCAACTCCTGGACCGTTGGTTTGCCCGGTGAAGCCCTGCCGCAGGTCCAAATCACCACTGCTCCCTTCGATAGAGAAGCTCAATTTACATTTACCTTTACATTTATTTATTTATACCGCCCACAATTGACCCGCAGGCATGATGGCGCAACAAGACATACAACAAAAAAAGTCAAACAATAACGAAGATAAACACACAAAAGAGCTGATAATGTCAATAATAACGAAGAATAAAGTGCTAGAAAAGAAACAGTCAAAGTGACCAAATCATACAGTTCAATTCAAAACAATATTCAACTTTGAAGACTGTTATAAATGGTTGAATCTGGTAATTCTATTTAAAAATGTAGGTAAACTACTCAGTCCACATCCCACCACGATACAATCCATGTTATCCACATTACACCAGTTCTCAATATGGATTCTCCAAATGACTCTAACGTCTGAGTGTCTGATACAGTCAGGAGCCACTTTTATATTAAGCCAGGTTTCTCTACGTTGGTTATTATAATATTTATAGAATCCAGTATAAAGCTCCTTAAAATGGGACCGATGATTTTTGCCATTATTGTTTTTTAAATTTGTGGATCCCTGTGGCATGTGGAGATCAGTGGTACCATAGGCTTGATGGTTGGAAGGGCACCGTCTGATGGAGCTTCTGGCCCAGGACTAATAGCAGAGGATACTACTTTCATCTGTGAGTTCGTCACTTGATGAGTGGCAACTAGGGGCACTGTTTGGATTCCTTGATGATATCCAGGATGGCCAAGGGGCTTTCCAATCAAATTGCCGTCGTCATTTAAAGGATTTTGAGGGATAAACAGCCAAGATTCAGATACTTTCCGCTCAACTATCATTAACCAGGAATGGAGTTCCTCAAAGTTGTGACATGTCCCAAGGCCCTGCAACAACTGATCCTTATAGACAGGCCAGTTAGGGAGATCCTTAGGAAAATCTGTACCACAACTGGAGCTTTCTGGCATTATATTAATTTGCTGTCCACTAGGAGACACAGGTGGGTGGGACAGTTCAGAGAAATGGGGCAGTACAGGAGAAAAACACTGTGAGGGAGAGACAGTGGCTCTGAGAACGTTGTTCATATCACTATTGAGATGTTTATTGCTCCATAGCAGCTCTGAAAGAAGACACTGTTCCTTTTGAAGCATCTCTCTTCTCTTAGCACTTAAGGCTAAAACCTCCGAAAAACGCTTGCCACTCCCTTGATATTCCCTCGATTGCAAAGGTGAGTAATATGCAAATTGGACTAGCCCTTCAAGGAAGACTTCTTCCTTTGAGTTGGTGTGACCAATCAATTTGTAAACCACCTGGATACCATTCTTTAGGGTGGTTAGAATTAACCAGGGAGAGGGACACCAGCTTGTGTGCTTGAACTACAGCTACTGTAACTGAAATGACTCCATTTTGTTTGCGGGAAAATCATAGCGGGTACGTTGTGTAAGTTTCGATGTCAATGCAGATTTTTTTTATTGATCTAAACTGACCTCTATGGGGCACGTACAGTTTCTACATGACACCAGGACATCAAAAAACACAACCGAAATGTGCAAACTTTAAGAGGATCTCGTGGGTACAGCCCAAATTACCCTGGGTGCTATGCTGGACCCTGGCATAGTGGAATATCTGGTGTGTCACTTGAAACACAATGATACAATGATATACCCATTGATTTGGAAAACTGTGCTGAAAAATCACCAGTTGGTCCAATATGTTTGCAGAATTTTGTCTGGGTGGGCAGCTGACCTCCGTCACTAGGTGCAGTTCATTGGCTATTGTAGGGCAAAAGAAACGCAGAAACATTTTTACATGATGTGTGAGATGTATATAGAAGTAATGTTGAAAGAATTGGCAGATATAGCAATGGAAATTTAAAACACACAACATTTGAGTTAAAAAAGACAGAATAATATTTTAATGTTTACCTGGGACAGACACGTCGTTATGTTTAAATTATGGGCACTGGAGGGGGAGCGCATCAAACATATTTTAAGAAAAATAGCAGGAAGGAAGGATATGTGTTGGGATGCACTTACAGCGCCCCAGACAGGTAAAAAGGTTCAGGCTGAGAAAAACCCATTAGCACAAAGAACAATGTGAACAGGTTGAGTTTTGCGCAGCAGAAGGTTGTAGTTAGGTTTTGACACCCAGTAGATACCCACACAGAGCGACACAGGAGGAGTAACACATTTATTGATGTTACATTTGCACAAGTCGTAGATAGGGCACCGTCATAGACCCTGTGTTTAGCTGTAGCATATGAAGTTATGTTCTTTAGTGAGGTATGAAAGAGAGCTGGAGTAAGTGGGAGATGGAGTTAGAAAGGTATTGTGGTAAGAGTGAGGTCAGCGTTTCGACATCGCAGGAGTGCTGCCATATTGGATTTGAAGGTCTAGTACACAAAGGGCCTCATGACGAGTTTGGCGGTCTGAAAATAAAGGAGCTGGTAGCAACGTACCAGCACCCTTTCCCGACCGCAAACTATAAGTATGCTTGTAGGGGCTTGAACTAGGTCAGGCCTGCCAGTAGTTATGGCCCCTCCCGGCAGGCTTTTTACTGAAGCACTGGCACCGTTACAATTGGTGATGGTGCTTCAGGTTTCCCGTTCCTATGGATCTCATTTGGAATGGGAAATAACCTTACTGCCGCACCAGGGTGTCAGGCACTGGTAACAGTGTTACGAGGTTACCGTCAACCTCGTAATGAGGGCCAATGTGTGAAATAAAGGCCTTGATGTGGAGCAGCAGATCTATTTAGCTTAGTCTGAAGGCAAATCCTTTTTCAATCCCTCATGAAAGAAGCCGAGGTCAGACTCAATTCCGGTGCACAGATGCACACTAATTGTATCCAGCTGCAGAGCCTAAAAGAGGTGGAAACAGAATGTTAGCTATGGGAAGGGCCAATAGGAATGCGCCCTTCAAAGGACAAATTCATGAGAATAGGGCACAAGGTTTTGTGATGCCAATAAGCCAGACGCAGATTTAGAGCACTACTGCCTTAACCTAAGAAGCAGTCACCCCATTTGAACTACAATTGGACGCATAGCCAAAGCAAATAAATCCCTGAAATTCAGACTCAAGAGCGCTGCCCTGGCCACGTTATTACTGGACATCTGGGGCTCTAAGGAAAAAAGGGGGGAGCCGTGCCTGGAACGTTCTGTGAGTCGGACAAGAAAGAGAAGAGGTGATGAAAGTAATTTCAGTACAAGGTCGGAAGGACAGCTTGTGTGCGCTGCAGTGTCTGGTATAATGAGAAGGCCCATTGTCTTATCAAAGCAGAGTTGGCCTCACCAGTTTGTTTTGAATGTGTCTGGGTCGGAGCGGTGCACATCACGTGAGGGTCAAAATGTATTAGTGTATCTGTCGACCAATCACATGCCAGGAGTCAATAGTGATGATGTAGTGGGCCGCGTGGAAAGGGGAATGGGTTTAGATGAGGTGTTGGCAATCGGTCTAGGGAATATGGGGGGCATTAGCATGTTCGGGGGGCGTAGTTCGGTTCTACGGGACCATCTGAGACCTTTTTGCATGTAATAAAACCTTGTTTTCCCTTGCAAAGCCGTGCGGTGGTTCATTAGCCTGTTGGAATATTTTAATCACACAGGTTTTGGTTAAAGTCTTTCTTTACCTATAAATTAACACCCCATTGGGAAAACTGCCACTGAACTCTGACCCTGATGCATTAACTATAAATAATGGAATCTTACCCTCTTGCATTTACTGCGAATAACATGCTCTTGCCCCCCTGAATTAACTGGGAATAATGGCATTGTGCCGTGCTGCATGGACTGGGAATAATGCCCTCCAGCTTTAAATGGAATAACAGGATCTTGCCCTGCTGCATTAGTTGGGAAGAATGAGGTCTTGCCCTGCTGCATTAAATTGGCATAATTAGAAGTGCCCCCCTAATGGCCAGTAAAAGAGTTTGTAAATACTAACAAGTCTCACAAATGTTTCTGGCTGAAAGTTTTTATCAAATCCATCATTTTCCCCAGTGCAGGGAATGTGCTGGAATAAGATAGAGTGGCCCAGGCCCTGCTGCCTCCACCTGAAGACTTCTCTCAGGAGGCACAGAGGCTCTAGTGTTCTGAAAGAAGTCTGCTCCTTACATTGCACTTTAGCACGAATCTGCACTGCAGCCAAAAAAAACAAGACTCACACACAGTGTTGCAGCTGCAAACTGGTATATATGTCCTGCAATTTACAGACATCTCTTTAATAGGTTGAATATGGTGACCAATCAAAACAGAAGAGTCCATTATTCATTAAAAGGGCTTCTTACTGAATCACTATAAGACATGTTTAAGAATCAAAATTGTGGCTATTATGATGTACCCACATGCTCTTTGCTTTTATGCAAATCGCTAGGATTGGGTTCTATCTGTCGGCATCCTGGCCGGGGCCACGCCCCTTGGCCCCGCCTCCTCCTCACATCCCCACCCCCCCAAAGAGGTGACTGTTTCCTAATTCCATTTCCAGCACTGATTTGCCCCTCATGTTCTCTCCGCTGAACCCCCTTTACCTTGCAGCTGCAGCAGGAAGCACTTGTGTCTCGTTTCCCACTCTTCAGGATGGAGCTCCGGGTCTTCATTCCACATGAGCAGAGTGTAACCCCCCGCCTGCTCCGGGGTGATGCGGGACAGCTCCAGGCTCCCGCCGGGGAGGACTCGGCAGTCGGGCGTGAAGTCGCACGGAGTGGAGATACTCAGGTCCGACCCTGCAGCCACAGTCCTGGAGTCACTCCTCCTCCACTGAAAGCTACACCCCCGAGGGCAGAAGGCCCGGTCCGAGTCTGTGATCTGCAGCAGGGCCGAGCCCCTGGGGGCCGCATATACCTCTGTGATTACATTACACTCCTCATCTCCAGAGGAGGGACCTACAGGAGACACTGAGAGGGAAAGAGAAGGAGAAACACATCAGACGTCACGTGATTACAATCCCTATCCCTGAAATGTGTCTGTCCTTGAGCAGCAGCAGAGGAAGACTTCAGGGCTGAACAGAGAATGTTATAATGAATATCCCCAGGACTGCAGCCGGGCACACATGTGCACACATGGCACTATTTACGTGTCACTATTTACATGTCATTGTAAGGGCACAGCGGGTAATAGGGGCGCTGAGAGGCTGAAGCCAGCCCCATTGCCTGGCCAGCCACAGCTTCCCTCCCTGGCTCCCATCCAGGCCTCTGTGCACTGAGGGCCAGTTTCTGAAAGATGCAATTATTAGCTTAATGCCTTGGGTGGCACAGCGCCCCCTGAGGCAGGAGGGTGTATGGCAAGGAGGGCAGAGCAAACAAGAGCGACTCTAGCACAAGAATATCCCAAAATCACGAGCATCCATAGCACCATTCATTCCTACATCAGTGCTACTTGGCATCCACCTATAATGCTCCCCCTTGAGGCCAGTGGTGGAAGTGCAGAAAAGGAACTACGGGTACTCTGCGGCCAAGAAGCAGGGAGTGGGATGGCTGGAGTGATGGGGGAGGCAGGGGAGCGGGAGGGCAAGACGGGGCTTAACCTATCATTTGTCATCTTCATTCATACATCAGTGCTTCTTGACATCTACCTGTACTACTCCCCCTTGAGGCCGGTGATGGAAGTGCAAAAAGAGATCTAGTTGTACTATACAGCCAAGAAGCAGGGAGTTGGATGGCTGGAGTGATGGGGGAGAGGTGGTGGAGCGTGAGGACAGGACGGGGCTTAACCTATGGTTTGACATCTTCATCTGACTCTTCTTGCATTGTGCATAGTAGACATTACCTGGAATAACACAAGCATTGACAAGCCAATAGTTTTGACATTTGTAGTTGTTTATTGCATTTTATATTTAGCATGGAGGGGCAGAGTGAAGAATAACAGCACAGGGAGGAAAAAGGTACAACATGGTTGAATGAAGGGCAGCGCCGAGGTGTGAGGGAAGCAATGTGGGGGGAGGAATAAAAAATACATGGCAACAGAAGGCAGAATAAAAAAAATAAAAAAATACATGAAAGGTAGGCCAGCAACAGTGGTGAGTGTTTTAAATAGGATGCGTTAATGGATGGGCAGCCAGTGAGTGTTCCTTCTGGTCGCTGAGATGTGGGACTTTTTAGGTATATTCAGTGCTGTGTTGTTTTGGATCACCGGTAGTTTATTGATATCCTGGACCTTGGTGCTCGCATACATAGCATTCCAATAGTCTAGTCTAGTCACTATGGGGGCTCTAGCTAGAGTAATGCAGCTGTCAGGTGATAAGAATGGTCTACAGGCATTAATGAGCTTAGATGTGTAAGCTGCGGCTGATGCAGTGGTGTTAACTTGTCGAGTTAAGGTTAAGGTGGAGTCCAAGTAAAAACCGAGGGTTTTCACTTCTTTCGACAGCTTGATAGTGTTGCCATCTATGTTAAATGATTCAAAGGATTTAGATAGTTTATTGAGACGGTGTTGGGATCTGTTAGGCAGAAACCTGTGCAGTTCCCTCTCGGACCACTGCAAAAGATTTAAGACTACAGGTGTTGGCAGTAAACCCACTTGGTAGCAGTCCGCACCACACAGATTCACTGTGGTAGCTGTGGCTGAGCAGTAAGACCTTCCTCAAGAAGAGTTAGACAGTATACAGAGGATACACAATAGGTACAGAGGCACAGTAATACAAGCAAACACTGACCAGAGCTAGGTGTAAAAGTATAAACTTATTTATTAAAGGCACACTCATAAATTACACTAGCACAGAAAAAGGTAAGAAAGTCAAAACACAGTTACTATTACTCATATGTACATCCCTAAACATTTGTTGGACAATTCTAAGTTAACACCACTTATTTCCAACCAGAGGTGAGCGCTTAACGTTAGATGGTACTCCAACAAGTTGTAAAAAAAGGGAGGGAAAAGGCAGGAATAAAGAGAGCAGTAAGGTAAAACACTTTTCACATAAGGTTAGAAAAGGCAGTCAATTGTGGAACAAGGAGAATTAGTTCGGGGCCCGCTTTAGAGGGAGCCAGGCGAAAATATGCCCAAGATCACACAATGTCACAAGTCTTTGCAGGTGAGTAGAAAAGGTTTTACTACGTTTCCGAAAAGTTTAGTTAGGGTGTCCCAGACCTACCCAGGTTCGAGAGCCGAGGGCTAAATCTACCCCGTACAATCGGTGGCAAGGGAGGCCGGGCGGAACACAGTACCTTTAAAAGTGGAAAGGATCCTCCAGCGGTGGTAGTCGTTCCTGGTAGTGGGTGCAAGTCGCGGCGTCGTCCAGAGGAAGAGGTGATCTCGACGTGGAGGAAAGCTGAAGGTCGTTGCACTACCAGGGATGAGGCCAGCCGTGGAGTTTTCCGCACACAAAGGGTTTTACCCCTCTTTCGCGGTTGAGGTAAAAAGTGGTATCCCGGTTGCTGGGGTGCTTGGCACAGGCAAGGCAGCCACGAGATGCTTCGGGACGGCGAAAAGAAGGCAGCAACTGGTTGTCCCCACCAGTTAAGGGAAGAAGACTCTCCGGCGGGAGATCTCCTCTGTCGTCGGGAAAAGTGGTGAGACGGTTCCGCAGGGCTCCACCGGTGGTGTCGTCTTGGCAGGTCGGCTCGGCTTCTCCCTCTTCGGCTTCTTAGGTCCTGTGGCGACTTCTGAAGAACCAGTCCCAAAAACCCTGCTTTTATGCAGCAAACCCCCATTCATACAGCCTAGCTGTCACTCAAAAATGCTAAGTGGTGAGCGGGGTGGCTCACCACTTGGGCCAATCACACTAGAGTGCGACATGAGTTGGCAAGGCAACTCAGTCCAGGGTGCCTAAACCCCCTCCCACACCCCCTGTGGTACCCAGACAGAATGGCACCACTTTGGAGGGCTTCTGTGCAGAAGCCCGCCAAAAGTGGAACAAAGGCTCGACTCGGGTTCAGGGTTACTGAAGTGAACCTAGATGCCATTTTGGCGGCGAGTTCTGGCAAAAAATCCCAACCGGTGAATTTATATTAAATAAATAAACCGGCGATATCTTTAACATTGCACCAAAAAGTGGTGCATCAAAAACAACGGGAAATCCCATTGGAAATATTCCGGTGGAATATTTCCGTGGTATCTACTGCCACCAGCCAGAACTCGGCGAGGGGGGACGGGACAGTATATAACCCATCATCTCCGAAAACTTTGATGCCTTATCAGTTAAAATCTCTTTCTCACCTAACAACACCATGACAATGCACCTCATCTACAGGCCCCCTGGCCCACTCCTGAACTTCCAAGCCGACATCCTACACGTCATAGGTAACAACCTCAAACCAAACACCAAAGCCATTCTCCTAGGAGATATGAATCTCAGACTTAACGACATAAAAGACAAACACAGCAAAACCTTTGCCAAAGCTCTCCTAGACCTTCAATTCGTCCAGAGAATTGATTCTGCCACTCACACTAAAGGCCGCATACTAGATTGGTTAGTCGACCACAACGGCAAGGTAGATATCAGCTCAAACACGCCTCAACCTTGGACTGGTCACCACCTCATCCACTTCTTCATCCCTACAAATGCAGCCACCAATCAAGACCCTCCCATGCCAGCCACCCTAGCTAGATATAAAAAACTACTCACCAAAGAGAGTACCTGCCCCCTCCTAGAAGTCTCAGCACTAACATCACCCATCTCTAATAACCCCGAAGAACTAGTCAATCTCTATAACACCACCATCAAAGAAGTCATAGACACAGTTGCCCCACTAGAGACTAAAAAAGCGAAAAAACTCTTTCACGCCAACTCTTGGTTTGATCAAGACCTACAAGACCTAAAATCACTTAAAAGACAAGCGCTCAAAAAATGGCAATCAAGCCCCTCTGCCCCTTCACGCGATTCCTACCTAACGATTGTCAAACAATACAAAAATGCCATAGCCTAAGCAAAAGCAGCCACATACAATACTAGAATCGACAATGCCCAATCACACTCAAAAGAGCTATTCGGCATCTTCAACGAGCTGGCCGTACCTCCCACATCCAAACATCAAACAGTCAAAGACGAGAAATGGTGTAATGACATCCAGAAAGCCATGCTTGACAAACTAGATTTACTCCAAAAGAAAATCAAAACCAACCTTGACAATCTACCCAAGCCCCCTCACAAAACGCTAGCCACCCCGAACTCTAAACCTCCTACACAACACAATAGCAACCTTCCACCGCCATTCACCTTTAGAAAGGTAACCGCACCTGAGGTCTTAAACATTATGAAACAAATAAAACCATCACTCTGCAAAGGAGACATCTGTCCAGCAAACATAATCAAAGACTGCGCTGAGTCCCTAGCGCCGTTCATCGCAACCTTCATCAATGCATCATTTGCCACTGGCTCAGTTCCCTCCTCACTTAAAGAAGCCTGGGTTCGCCCACTGTTGAAAGAGCCCACACTAGATGCAGACTCCCCTAACAACTACAGGCCCATTACAACAGTGCCATTTCTGCTGAAAATCCTGGATAAGGCTGCCTATCTACAGATACAAGCCTACCTCGAATCCCATAACATCCTAGGCAAGAGACAGTCCGGTTTTCGCCCACGCCACGGCACAGAGTCTGTGCTACTCGACCTGAAAAACCAACTCCTAAAAAATATGGATAAAGGCAAATGTGCCATCCTCTTACTCCTTGACCTGTCGGCTGCATTTGACCTAGTCGACCACAAAACTCTAAAGACACACCTCACCAATACAGCTCACTTCTCTACCGAAGCCACAACATGGATCTCATCCTTCCTGGAAGGCAGAGCTATGCGAGTCTACTCAGACCAAGCATCAGCCACCCCCTCCCCCATCAACTGCGGAGTACCACAAGGCTCCTGCACCTCCCCCACACTATATAACCTATATAACCTATTCGGCATAACGTTCACCAATTATGCCGACGACACTCAAATTCTTCTCCCTCTAACTGGCGATTACAACCAAGATCTAAAAGCCCTACAACACACATATGCCATCATCCAGGCCTGGATGGCAGCCAATGGCCTCTGTCTCAATGGAGACAAGACAGAGATCCTACTGGTGGGCCCCAAAAAATCCCGTAGCAAACTTGACGGCAAATATAGCACCTTCCTAATTGAGAACTCAGTCATCCTGGTCTCTTCTGCTGTAAAAACTCTGGGAGTGTATCTAGATTCCACCCTCTCCATGGATAGACATGTCAGCTACATCTTATCCTCAGCAGCCTTAACAACCAAAATAATTAATGCAGTAAAACCTCACCTATCCACAACAAACTGCCTCAACATAGCCAGGGCCACCATAGGTGCCAAATTGGACTATTGCAACGTCCTCCTATTAGGCACCTCTGCTAAAAACATTAATAGACTCCAAATCCCACAGAACAACGCCTTGAGAGCTGCCCTCAATATTCCGAAGAGGGAACATATCTCCCTAGCAAGACAAAATGCCCACTGGCTCCCAGTCAAAGAGCGCATCCAGTTCAAGACCCTAACCATTACCCACAGATGCATATCCCATTCTGCCCCTAGCTACCTCACTGATCGGATACAACCAGTCCAAACAATCAGGCCCAAAAGGGACCTGTACGCGAACCAACTCTTAGTCCCTAACTTCAACAGAGTTAAAGCTGGCGGCTCGAGCTTCAAAGTCCTAGCACCAAAAGCATGGAACTCCCTACCACCCAAACTGAGAGCGGAAACATCTCTCAGTGCCTTTACAAAAGCTCTGAAAACCACCTTGTTTAAGTGAACTCTACTGCAATGCAAATAATTTCTGTATACTGCTATACCAAACTGCACTGTCCCATGTAACCTCGTACCTTCAACCATGTCTGTAACCATGTCCACTGCCTTTCATGTTATTCGCCTGTGTTAAGTAAACCTTCTTGTAACAGCGCCACAATGCCCGTGGGCAGCTGTGCGCTCTAAAAATGCAAATAAATTAAAAAAAGAAAAATAACTCCACACAAACACTCACTTATGCATATCACTATTCTTACTCTCTGCTCTACACCATCACACAATTTGAGTGCAACTACACCCCTCGATCAATTCGGCCTAGCTGCTCACATACAAACACTTCCTCACGGACACCTCATAATTCTAATAAAACGCAGCTATATCCCATGACAAACCGGCCTAGCTGCTCACATAAGTGTCCTACAGGCCAAACGCAGCCAGAACCCACTCTAGATGTCCACCCACCAGACTGCACACATTCAACTGATAACACAACCACCACAACTAATGCCAGAATGCAGCTCCATCAGGCAATCACATCAGCTGCACACATAACTGGTGCACCCATGCACCCTATGACACCTTATTCTTTCAACTGACCTGGACTACGGTCACCAAGGGCGTTCAACCTACCAGCGCTGTGAGATCATACCAGTGATATATAGAGCGCTATATAAATGCTGAATAGCATAACATAACCAACAGAGTAATATACGGAGCGACGTTTATTTAATTGGAAAGGTGCAGTACTACTGACAACATACAGATATCCTCAAAACCTGTTTTATTGGAGAGGTGCAGTGCCACTGACAGCATACAGATGTCCTCACAACTTATTTTATTGGAGAGGTTCAGTGCCACTGACAGCATACAGATGTCCTCACAACTTATTTTACTGGAGAGTTGCAGTACCACTGACAACATACAGATGTCCTCACAACTTATTTTATTGGAGAGGTGCAGTACCACTGACCACATACAGATGTCCTTATAAGAAATTACATTGACATTTTTTAGGAGGACATCTGTATATTGTCAGTGGTACTACAATGCCCCAAAAAATAAAATGAACAAGAACCAGGGAAACAGGAAATAGAAATTGAAACAGGTGGTGAACAGAAGAAGACATTTGTCAGTGGTAATGCACCTTGTTAGGCAGAATCCTGTGCAGTTCCCTTAGGGCGCACTACAGAAGATTAAGACTACATATATGAGCAATAAATCCCCTTTGGTATTAGTCTGTGCCACAAAGATTTAGTTGGTAGCTGTGACTAAGCAGTCAGACTTATCTCAAGAGGGAGATGAGCAGTATTCAGGGTTTACACAATAGGGCTACAGTACTATGGTACAAGGAAACACTGATCAAAGCTTTGTATTAAAAAGAATATTTATTTTTCACACTTCTAGTTCAACACCTTAATCACAATTAATAAAGCAAGTGAAAATCAGTCAAGAAAAGTATACACAACTCCCTAGTTAAATTGTAGACAAGTTTGAGCAAGAGTGAAAACTGAGCAAAATGGCACAGTGAAAACCAAACACAAATGGCACTGTAGCAATTTCTCACAAGGGAGGGAAAGCACAAGTTATACAGGAATATCTTCTTACACACCCTAGCAACACTTCCCAGAAGTTTGTGAACAAGTTTAGGCAAGGCAGTAGTAGCATAGAGAATACTTATATGAAAACTGAGCAAAATGGCACTTCACAAGTTAAAAAGTGGGAAGGAAGAAAGGGGCTTAGAAGAATTAGGTGCATCAACACAGTTCTAGTTGAGAAGCAATCTAGAGAAGGCAGTTCTAACAAATTCAGCCAGAGTCAATAGGTGTGCCAGAGTCAGTGGTACAGGACAAAGAGCCTAGGAGCAAAATGTTCTTGTAGCTGCAGTCAAGTCTTTGGTTAACGATTAGGAACGGTGGATGCAGGAGGTGAAAGACAATGTTAGACGATAGGGGCGGCCAACCCAACAGGTAGGTAAAGGATTTAAAACACCTTTAGTGCTACCACACAAAAAGGGAGGCCTGGCGGAACAAAGTACCTTAAAATGAAGAAGAGGCTCCTGCGGTGGCGGTTGTTCCTGCAGTTCTGGGGATCCAGCAGAGGAAGAGAGGCTCTCGTCGTGGAGGAAGGTTCGAATTACTGCACTACCTAGGGATGAAACCAGCCGCGGTGCTGTCCAACGAATAAAAAGGTACGCTCCTTTAAATCGCAGTCTGGGTTGATGGATGACTGGCTATCTGGCCTCCAAGCCTCCGGCCTCCAAGCTGGCTATCTGGGCACTGGCGATTTGACCAAGGCAGGTCCGAGAAGGCGATTGGCAAACTGGTTGGCCCCACCAGCTCAAGGGAAGAAGGCTCTTTCAGATGAAGATCTCCTCTCGTCGTGTGGAGAAAAGTGGTGAGACGCTGAAGCAGGGCTTCACCGGTGGTTCAGTCGTTGCAGATGTCTTTGGCTTCTCTCCTCTTCGGTTCCATAGTTCCAGTGGTGCCGTCTTGCTCTTCCAGTCCTCAGGACCCTGCTTTTATGCAAAAATATCCCCATTCATACAGCCTAGCTGTCACTCACACAGTGGAGTGATCCCCTTGGCGGGAGACCCTCCAGCCTATCAGGTTAGAGTTGCTGCGTCCAGGGGTCCAGGGGTCCTACTCCCCCTCCCACAAAATGGACCCACCCCAGACTCAGTGGTGCCAAAAGGAGGGCTTCTTGGCAGAAGCCCACCAGAAGGACGAACAAAGGATCCCCGGCCTGGGTTAAGAGTTTCGAGAAAGACACGAGAAAGAATTAATATCAAAGTTCTGGCAAATAAAACCTACCGGAGTGAAGTTAATATAAGAATAAACCGGCGGTATGTTAGGGCTGTCAGTAAATGTGGTAGCCTCAAACAATGGGAAAATTCCATAGGGAAATATTTACGGTCGAATATTTTTGGTAGTAACCACTGCCACCAGCCAGAAACTTTTGAGAGAGGGACTGTACGGTACCCTCTCAAAAAAAAACACCAGGGAAAAACTATTAACCCTTCCCAGTACCTCCATAGTAAGATGGGTTGTAGTGGTTTAGTTCATAACATTTGACTAGTAAAGTCAATGGGGATTTACATGCCCTGGGAGACTGTAGTCAGTCCCAGGGTATGGAGTCTATGTTTAGGGTTCGCTGCGACACCCCTGTGTTACTGCACGGAGGGTGCTGTGTAACACATGTGTAAAAGATGGTTCCTATGAGGGTGAGATAACCTCATAGACATTAAACACAAAAAATAGCCTAGAACACACATAGTAAAAAATGCCTAAGAGTGGGAAAAAGAGTCAAACTCTTAGCAGGAGAAAAAAACAAACCCTTCAAATCCAGGTAAGGGAAATCAGCTATAGAATGAGAATCCTCCCTAACACTCGCCCCCACCTCACACAGACAAATGGACGGGAGGATCTAATCCACTCCTGGATGAGTTTCTTACCTCTAGTCGGTTATAAACATCCTAGAGAGACCATCAGCATTTTGATGGTTACATCCTGACCTGTGCTCAATGGTAAAATCAAACCCTTGGCGGCAGATTGACCATGTTAGCAGTTTTGGGGTTTCCCCTTTCATTTGCATCAACCATCTCAAGAGTTGGTGGTCGGCTTGAATAATGAAAGTAGATCCATACAAGTATGGTCTAAACTTCTTCAAAGACCACACAATGACAAAACATTCTCTCTCAATAGTTGCCCACCCTGTTTCAGGTTCCTTCAGTTTCCTACCGATGAAGCAAACAGGGTGCTCCCTACCTTTCTCATCCAGTTGACTGAGGACTGCAACTATGCCTGTGGTGTGTCAGCAACCGGCTGACACTGAATGGTTCGTGGGGTGTGAGCCATCGCCCAGTCAGAGGCCCCCGCTGGCCCCTGCCTCATAAAATACTGTGGCGGTCATCTTAATGTTCTTGTGCACCTGAACAGGCTTCACTTGATGAGTTCCTCCCCCCCATGGCTGTCTGAACGTTCCTCATGTAACAGCTTCACGGCCATCATCCAGGTTGTTGTGCTCCAGCCACATGTTAGCCGCTGCAGGTGTTTCAAGAAACACGGCACACCCTTTGTAAAGGACCTTGAGGCAGGACGGGTACATGAGCATATATTTGAGGTTCAGTTTCCTGAGTTTCAGCTTAACTGGCACAAAGGAGTTCCGGGCTCTCTGCACCGCTGGGGTGTAGTCCGGGTATATGGCTAGTTTGGCGTTATCCCAGCGGATCTCTCTCTCCCTCTCTGGAGAACCTCAGAATGATTTCCCTATCGCGGAAGTTCAGTATCCTAGCTATCATGGGTCACAGATGCGAACCCGGAGGGGGCCTTTTTTGTAGTGATCTGTGGGCATGTTCCACCGTGAACCCCTGCAGCAATTTCTCCGCTCCAGTCTCCTGGAGTATCATGTTTTCAATGAAGTCTGTTGGGTTGGGCCCTTCCATTCCCTTCGGAACCCCCAGAACCCTTATGTTATTATGCCGGGCTCACCCTTCGGCATCTTCTGCTCGGGCTTCCAGCGCTGAGTTCTTCCTTTCAAGCTCCATCAGTCGCCTCTCCAGGTCGCTGGTGGTTCCAGCTGTCTCTTTCAGGGTCATTTCGGCCGTGGTGACTGTTTCCGTGAGGTTTCTCATATCTTGTCTCATCAATTGCATGTCCGACTTGATCTCCCCAATTCTGGTGTCAATGAAAGTACGCAGGACTGCAATTGCTTCGAACACCTGATTGTCACTGTTAGCGGGGCTCTCTGCGGGTTGTGCTTGTGCTTCTGGGGTTTCTGGTGGCGTCCTGTGGTTACCCTTTCTGTTTGGCATTGAAGGAGTCCATGATCGTTGTTTCCTTTTTTTGTTTTGTGGATGGAATGGCCCCAGTGATGGCCCCGTTGATGGTCGAGAGTGGAGAGGGATGTAGTGGTCTTGCATGGGTAGTATTGCTCCTGGTGATTCACGTGTTACATCTAGGGACCAGCCGTTCACGGTTTAGAGAGGTTATAGGGCCCAGGATCTGTGTAGTACAGCATGCGGTGTGCCTCAGTACGCTGCCCCCAGTGCCTTGTTTCGATGTTTGACCAATTCAGTACCTTCAGCAAATAATGTCTCTGGGTCGTTCGTTGTTGCATGGGTGACAAAGACAAATTATGTCCAGGAATCACCAGGACCCGGCCCCTCTGCACATAGTGTGGCTCTGTCAGTGGGCCTCAGACGTGTGGGCGTGCCACATACCTTTTATCCCCTACGGGGTCTTCCCGTGTGTGCCAGGTCCCTCCAGCTGGCGGGCCGGTCTCTGTGTCCCTCGATGTGCTCTGTCGTGCCTTCTCGGTGTGTCGGGCGGGCTCACTCAGAGGCGAACTTCCAGCCGCTCCTCCCCCTCACTGCCGAGCCGAGGCCGCGTCGGCCATCTTGAAGCCGGGGGGTCTCGGGTTTGCTGTCGTCTCTTCTCCCACCCACACTCTGATTTTAGGATTTGTGTAGTCCTAGGGCTGAGGAAAAGCTTGTCGGAGCCTCCGGTGCGGGTCAAGTCGCTCGGTCTTGCCTTTTATTTAAAGAACGCAGGATCTTTCCAGGGTCAGGGCAGGAGCCACGGTTGAAAGCGTCCTCACGGCATGAGCTCAAGCCACGCCCCCTATGTTAAAAGTGATTATATGATAGTCAGACAAAGGGCAGTGGAAGTTGGAAGTTATGTTGGTGTTACAGTTGAGGTCCGCAAGCCAGTCGAGGATGCAGCCTTTAGTTTGGGTGTAGTTGTGTATCCGTTGAGAGTAGCCTAGTTCTGAGATGGTGTTGGCTGAGGCCAGGGCGTGGTTGTCATTAGGGTCATTAAAACACAGATTGAAATCTCTGAGCAGTGGGGTATGGGTGCTGGTCTTGGTATTGGTGGAGAGGAGTTGTGCTATGTTGTCATCAAATGACGAGGTAGGGCCAGGAGGTCTTTAGATGAGATGAATGTTCAACGTAGTTGTTGGGGAGATGGTCATTTTGACTGATAGTAATTTGCCTGCGTGGAAGGTGAGATTAGGTGTTTCCCTGATGTTAATATTGTTCTTAGCAATGATTGTTTCTCCACCACCTTTGCTAGTGGGTCTGTCGGTCCTGTATACTGAATAGTTTTTGGGGACAACAAGCGTGAGAGCCTTGCAGGGACATCTGCTGCTGCATGCAGCCATGTTTTGGTGATGGCTAAGAAGTCAAGATCATTGGATGTGATCAGGTCTGCGATATCTAGGGCTTGAGCTAGAAGTGATCTGGCCTTGATAAGGGCACCCTGGATGGTGGAATCTTTCAGCTTAATGGTTGGTGTTAAGGAGTGAGTACAGTCTGTATTCTGTGGTTGAGGCGAGGTTTGTGGTTTGCTAGAGTTCACTTTAGTGGTAGAGCTGCTAGAGGTTGAGAGGATAGTGATAGGTGAATTTAAGGCTTTGGATCTGCTGGTTTTGGAGTTCCTGGCTTTGGATCCACTAGGGTGTCTCTTGGAAGAAGCAAACAATTGTGAGGGTATTCTGGAGTTCAAGTGTGTGTTCCTCCAGGGGATCGAGGGATTGGTGGTAGAGGCGAAGAAACTAGGGTGCTTGTCAGTTCGGGGAGTCCGTCTGTTGTTTCTGCAATGTGGTGGGTGGGGAATAGACTGGCTCAGGATAGATTGGACGTTAGCACATTGATTTGTTCCAGTAATCTCGTTAGGGTGAGCATCTGAGTCGGCTTGCTGTGGATGTGGTTTAGGGTGATGTGTGATGATGGGAGGTAAGAAGCGTGTCGGTGGAATAGTAGAGGAGTCAGGGAGTATAGGGGGCACAGTCAGTATGTTAGTGCCAGGGTAATAAGCGAAGGTCAGCACTGGTCTGAGGTTCAGGTGAGGCATGGTGGAGGCAGGTGCCGCCTTGGAGCACACAGGGTCACATGTAGGCTGCAAGAGTTGGTGTCATTAAGTTAGTGGATATGTAGGCAGGGGGGGCTAGTCCTAGGTGTTGGTGTGCAGTGAGGTTAACAGCACTAGGTCAGGTACGAGAGGGGGTGCGACCATAAGTGGGCATACCTGTGTGGGCAAAGGTACAATCTAGTAGGGTGGCATAGTGAGGCATGTCAGCATATTGTGGCAAAGTGGTAAGCCAAGCTTTCTGTGCAGCAATGTAAAACATATGTAATTAATAACTGTGTCAATACTTTGAACAATGAGCAGTAGGTATGTGAGCCAAAGGGCTGGCGCAAGGTAACACACGTAATGGGTACAAGGTGCGTCATTAAACAATCACAGCAGACAGTTATACAAGCCCAAGTAAGGGCAAATAGAACCAAACTTACAAAGCCCAACAAGCGTGGTTGAATGTATGTGACAGAGTTGAGACGTCTGTGGGTTTACCATTAAACCATTGGTGTTTTCTGCATCTTAGCCTCACTGCCATCCTTTGATTTCAGACAGTGCTCTATGCTTTTAGCCTCATTGCCTTATTGAATCTAGCTGGTGTCCTATGACCCAGGTCCTTAACACAAATGCATACTGGCCCAATTAGCGTTCCCAAGCCTATCCTTAGCCTACCATTATCCTCACCACTACTCAGTATGCGTCCATTTACTACCAGTCAGTTTGCCTGCGTCTTCATCCTCATCCTAAACAGTGTAACTCAACTTAAGATGGCCCCGTACTTACCCAACATGCCTTTTCCGACTACTCTCACCAACCAGGCACCACACCTAGACATAAATAACCTTCAGTTATTACCCACTAATCTCCCTCATACTATCATAGATAGGAACCTAGGACTCAGAGCTAGACTAGCCAAAATCTATGAGCCTCTCGCCCGTTCACTGCCCACTCTACAGAAGTCCAAAGAACAGCCTCCTCGTTCCAGTTCCTCTACTAATACTTCCAATCCACCTTACAACCCCACCACGAGACCCCCTCATAACCTTCCCAGTCAGGGCATTCTCGAATCTACACAAGACAAACATCATACAACTTCTACAAAAAATACAGGCAGCCCTAAAATCAAGGGAGCTTTGATCAACGCCCGATCATTAGTAGCTCATGCCACAGAAATCGCAGACCTGATCCTCAAAGAAGATCTTGATTTCCTCACTCTCACTGAGACTTGGCTACACCCTGCAGCAGGCCCTATGCTCATGCAAGCAGTCCCAGACAACTATTCCATCCTGAGGCAAGATCGCCCTAACTCCAGAGGAGGGGGTGTCGCCATCATACACAAAAGCAGTCTGTCCATGAGACTAGCAACCTCCTCCAATGTCCTCTCCTGCGAAACATTATCAGTCAAAGTCCCACTTACTAATACCCAAACCCTTAATATCCACTTGATCTACCGCCCACCAGGCCCTATTGGCACCTTTGATGAAGACCTTAATGTCATTCTATCTAGCAATCTCAAAAGCTCCTCTCAAGTTCTCAACCTGGGGGACTTTAATATGGGCTTTAACGACCCGGCAGACCAAACAGCCAGAACCATAGCTAACACTCTTGCTGAACTAGGCTTTGCGCAAAAAAGTATGGCACCCACTCACTCGAAAGGTAGAATACTTGACTGGGTGGCTTACCACAACTGCGAATATCCCAAATACCTCTCCACTAGTCTGGACTGATCACCACCTGCTATCGTTCCTGCTGTCCACGGACAGACCCCCACCTCTGCCTAACACCACGGCTCCTCCAACTCTCACTAGAAATAAAAAGAATATTACTCCAGAAAGACTCATCCCGAATCTACTCCCTACACTTAACACACTCCCCGATAACCTGGATCCAGAGATCCTGGTTGAAGAATATAACAAGGTTATGGCTTCCTCGCTAGACCTTATTGCCCCACTCAAACTCAGACCCAGTAAATTGAAAACGCACCTCAACAAATGGTACACCCCATTCCTCAAAAACCTAAGGTAGCAAAAGAGAAATTGCGAGGCCACCTGGAAAAAATCCCCCTCGGCTGCAAACAAACTCAAACTCTCCAAACTAACCACACTCTATAAAAAAGAAATCAACCTGGCCAAACGAACCTCCTTTGACTCTCGCATTTCCCAAGCTAAATCTAATATGAAAGAACTCTTCTCTATACTTAAATAAGTATAAACCCCCATACACCCCCCTGATACCTGCACCAAAGATAAAAACTGGTGCTCTGAAATTCAAAATGCCTCGGCAAATAAAATCGTGACCCTTCAAAGTAAAATCTCTAGTAAAAAAGCTGCCCTAAAAGACACTCTCCCCTCCAAAACTCAGGATAAGCACACGCCCACAGATCCTATCCGCTTCAAGTTCTCCAAAGTCAATACTCTTGAAGTAGAAAAAATTATCCTGTCTTTGAAACCATCTAACTGCCAGGGAGATCTGTGCCCAGCACAGCTTATCAAAGATGCTGCCCGTGACCTCTCCCCCTTCATCACCAAACTGATCAACGCTTCCTTCAACACTGGCTCCATCCCTTCCAACCTAAAACAATCATGGGTACTTCCATTATTAAAAAAACCTACTCTGGACCCAGCCACACCCACAAATTACCGACCTATAACTACTGTTCCTTTCTTACTAAAAATCCTTGACAAGGTCGCCTATGTACAAATACAGAAGCACCTGGAGGAACACCACCTCTTAGGATCTAGACAATCAGGGTTCCGTCCTCAACACGGGACTGAAACTGCACTTATCGACCTAAAAGCTCAGATCGATACTCTCAGGGGAAAAGGGCAAGTTGCCTTGCTCCTCCTCCTTGACTTATCTGCAGCTTTCGAATTGGTCGACCATTCTGTCCTATGCTCACACCTCCATACAGCAGCACACTTCTCGCCAGACGCCATCAAATGGATTACCTCATTCCTCAACGGAAGAACTATGAGAGTCTTCTCCCCCACTGCTGCAGCAGACCCCATTCCTATCACTTGTGGTGTCCACAGGGCTCCTGCGTCTCCCCCACACTGTACAACATATTTACCAAGCCCCTTTTCGATGATTTGGATCATCTCCGTATCACCTACACTAACTATGCAGATGATACCCAGATCCTCCTTCCGCTTTCTGGAGATTATGAAAAAGATTTGGCCTTGCTAAATAGGGTGTACACCATCATTCAGGCATGGATGGCCACTCACGGACTATGCCTGAATGATGGGAAAACGGAGCTTATCATCCTGGGTACTACGCCTAGTTTAAAGAAACTTAGCCCTGCCTACAACTCCTTTATGATAGATGGGAATAATATCAAAGTCGGTCAGGAGGTCAAAACACTGGGTCTCTACTTGGACTCTAACCTTTCCTTCAAAAGACAATTGTGCTCCCTGGCATCCTCAACTGCATACACGTGCACATTAATCCGCTCAGCCAAACCATTTCTGTCAGACACTAGATGCCTCACACTCGCTAGAGCCCTCATACTGTCCTGCCTCGACTATTGCAACGCCCTTTACCTGGGAACCTCCAAGGCTACCACCAACAAGTTACAAACCCTCCAGAATAACGCCCTGAGAGCAGCCCTAGGCATCCCTAGAAGAGAGCACATTTCAGGACTTAGCCAACAGAATAACTGGCTCTCCACTCGAGACAAAATCCTCCTAAAAACGGCATCTCTAACTCACAAATCTCTCAACAATGCCGCACCGATCTATTTGATTAACAGGTTCCACAGACAAGCTTCCGCTAGACCCCTTAGAACTGCATACAAAGACTGCCTCGCTGTCCCAAACTTTAAACTTGCCACCATAGGAGGTAACAGTTTTCCGGTAAAAGCAGCCAAATTGTGGAACTTTTTGCCTCCCAACTTGAGAGCAGATATGCCCGACTTGAAATTCCAATCTATGGCAGTTTCATGGCTGAAAACGAGGAACCACCAAGATAGCTAGATGCCAAGGCTATCAATTCCTGCTACCCGCACACTGTGTAACCTCGTGCACCCACCCGGACTTGCACTTATACTGTATATATTGTTTGTTCTCCTTACTATGCTCTGTATATACTTCCATTGCCACATGTATATTCTATATTTGTAAATAAGCTTCGCATATTCTTGTAAATGCTGCACCTTGATACCCCTGGGCATATCTGCACATTATAAATAATAAAACAAACAAACAAACAAACATTAAGCAGAGCCTGGTAAGTATGCGGGCCAGAAGGGCTAGCTCGTGTTAAGGCAGGCGGCTATAGCAGGGTATGGCACGTGGCATTTGAAAGTAAATCTATAGTAGGTACAGGTGCGTACCTTGACAACAAAAGCATATTAACAACAAAAACACAGTGATATGATAGGTTATTTATAACACGCTTAATACCCAGAGGTTTCTAATCGCAGATCCTGGGATCGAACCTGTGTTGCTCTGTGTCGTCTTGCTTCCATAGCTAGTTGCCCCTGAGCTATCCTCCCATGGGAGCAGGGAGAGCCAGAGTTGTTTGTAGGTGGTGCTATGAGGTGTCAGCTAAGCACTAGAGATAGTTATAGTGTACTTTCAGGTGTGGAGAAAGGGGGTCCGGACACGGTAATGTTTAACAAGCAATCATAAGGTTCTGACTGGGTAGATGATCCGGTAGACTCAGTCTGGCAGTCAGGCTGTATTGCAGATATCTCTTAGTAGTGCACAAGTGCAGGCTTTCCCTTGTCAGCAGGTGGGAGCCTGAAGAGAAGGAGCTTGATTGAAGAAGTAGGGTAGCGTTAGGCGCAACTGTGGCGAAGTGGAAGGCAGCAGGGTATATTGGCATAGATCGTTGCTGCGATAGTTACTCGCGTGGGTAGGCCACGACTTTGTCAAACCCACTTGCACTTCTACCCAATCCACCCCATCTCAATTACTCTGCGACTCCCTCTCCCTACACTTCTACACCACTGCTCTTGACAGGACGACATCCCTTAACAGCAAACTGTCCTTCCTCTCCCCCCTCCCACCAACGAAACCCCCTGATCCCATTGCCCTGATGTCCAATTCCCCTACCTTCAACTCCTTCAAACCCATCTCCAGAAAAGAGTTCCTTGACCTTCTATCTGCCAGCAAACCATCCGGGTCGCCTCTCAACCCCTGACCCGCGTCTGTCCTAAAAGAAATGTTCTAAACGACTCCCTCACCTCTGGAATCTTCCCTGATGCCTTCAAAATAGCGCATTTCAAGCCTCTTCGCAAAAAGGCATCCATTGGCGTGCTTGACCCCAAAAACTACAGACCGATCTCCAACACCAGATTTCTTGCAAAACTCATCCACCGAACAGCATACTCCCAGCTCAACGCCTTTGTAGAATCCAACGGTCTCCTCGATCCCGCACAATCAGGCTTCAGACCGCGACATGGAACAGAAACCACTCTGACCTCGATCTGGGATGACCTCAAGGTCACTGCAGACTCTAAAGGAAGCGCTGCACTAATTCTCCTTGATCTCTCTGCAGTCTTTGACACGCTTAACCACTCAATCCTTCTTGACTGCCTACACTCCCTAGGAATCAGTGGCACTGCTCTTGAGTGGATCACCTCCTTCATCAGCAACAGGAAACATATACCCTTCTCTCCCCTTTTGTCTAAGCTGCTCGGTCGGTGAACACTGGAGTACCGCAAGGCACATGCCTATCTGCTCTCCTGTTCAACCTCGATGTGACCACACTTCCTGGAATCATCCGCATGCACAACATCTCGTGCTACAACTACGCTGACGATACCCAAATCATCCCAGGATTTCCCAAATCAGGCACCAGCCCCCACCCCGACCTTGAAGCCTATCTTTGCAATATTGATCGAAGGATGATAATAAACCACCTCCTCTTGAACCCTGCTAAAACAGAAATCATGGTGTGCAGCAATACAGCCCTTCTGCATCATCCGCTCCCCTGGCCCCGTCCCTCTGCCACCCCCCCCACGCCAGCACAGTAAAAAACCTAGGCTGCACTATGGACTCAGACCTAACCCTCTCCTGTCAGATCAACAATGTGTCAAAATGCTAACACAACCACCTCAAACTGCTTAGACGCATCTTTCCCTACCTCTCCTTCCCGAACAGACTTACCGCAGTTATGTCTATTGTGATGTCGAGACGGGACTATGCTAACTCCCGATACCTAGGAGCCCCGGCATACCAACTCAGCAAACTCCAAAGAGCCCAAAACGTTGCTGCAAAACTGCTCTTTGCCCTAGTTCCTAGAGACCACATCTCACCAGCTCTCCAAACCCTCCACTGGCTCCCTGTCAAACAAAGGGCCTCCTTCAAGACCCTATGCATCACTCACGGAGCAGTGCACAAGACCGGCCCATTATACCTACAAGAAAAGATAAAACCATACCTCCCATCTCGCACCCTAAAATCAAGCACTGCCCTCCTTCTAGTAATGCCAACCTCTAACTCTGTCCAGATCGGAGGGTCCTCCTTCTCAACCTTGTCCCCAACTCTGTGAAACTCGCTTCCCCCACATATTCGACACACCCAATACTATATGATGTTCCGCAAAGCAGTGAAGACGAGGCTCTTTCCCAAATACCAACCATGACCATTTTAAGCGACTGAACCCTAGCAACCGATGATAAACTGCCCAACAAGATCCCGAGCAATGTCGCCACCAAATATGCCTATTGCTTCGCTACAAGCGACTCATGCCCGAAATCCAGAATATCGATCTCCTTAGATCATGGCCGCCATGATCGCACCTCAGCCCGGATTTGGTGATCGCCGACCTGATTGGTCCACCCCGCCCAGCCCATCCACTTCACCGATCTTGGGGGACCGGCAGGCGTAAGCCGGCCCACAACAAGGCGCACACTAAGGCGCCTGTCCTGTGCCTGTCCTGCCGATCCCTGCCAACCGCCAGAAACGCTGCCCCTGACCACCAAGGTGCACCGTGCTCCTGACCGTCTCCCCTAAAGGTACTGTAACTCTTAGCTGTACCTCAATGCTTACTGCCACGTAATACGCTCGTCACCCGCACAGACTCGACTAGCGCACCCGCAGTGTATGGCAAGCACAGCATTCCACCCAGACTTCCATCAGACGCTTCCTAGAATCTTCCACCACGTGATAATAGCTCCCCCTTCTCTGCAATACTGCATCTACAACTAGCCAGTATAGATATGTGTACAGTATGTGTCATTGCAGTTACTCATTGCATATAGCTTTGCATCCTAGTCGTTGCCTGTACCGTCGGTGTGTGTCAAACTTAGGCACCGCCTGTACCATCGCACTGCCTCTAATTGCCTCCTGGCACTGCTGATTTTTGCACAATTGTCATAATTCGAATTTAGATGTTGCCACTACTGCCTCTAATTGCCTCCTGATACTGCTGATGTTTGCACAATTGTGATCATTCGAATTTAGATGTTGCCACTACTGCCTCTAATTGCCTCGTGGTACTGCTGATTTTCGCACAATTGTGATAATTTGATTTTAGATGTTACCACCACTGAGTCTAATCTGCCTTTCTGCATTGTGGTTTTCTGCCTAACTGTGACATTTCCAATTCGTTTTACCTCCACTACACTGATCTGCCCCCGGAACCACTGATTATGTCCTAACTGTGCCAGTCTGAATCTAGTTGCTACCTCCAGCTCATTAAGTTAACTAAGTCTAACAGTCAAGTCGCATCTGCCTGCTTTATGCATCTAGTCTAAGTCGAATTTGTCCACCTTGTACCCCTGCCCCAGGCCACATCCACTACACTCAACATGGACACCAACCACTCCAACAGGTTCCCACACTCGAATTCCATTCCTCCTACCCCATTCCTACCAGCCTTACTCAGCCACAAGCTCCTTAATCACCAATCCTCAGCCACCCCCCTCACTAACGCTGCACCCAAGTCCAAATCCACTGCCAGAAACACACCCCATACACTACCAGTGCACATAAGAAACTCTAGATTAGGAGCCCGCACAGCCCACATCAAAACTCGCAAACCCACACTGCAGCCACCCCAGCCACCCACCACTCCTCCCAAAGCCCAACATCCCACCACTAAACAATACACCAACACCACCAAACCAAGCACACACGATCCCCCCAATCCAATTTGCTCTCATTAATGCCAGATCTTTACAAGCCCACACCACAGAAATACATGACCTAATCTCTGACCTCGAGCTAGACGCTCTAGCCATCACAGAAACCTGGCTCCACGAAGCTTCTGGACCAGCCATATGCCAGTCCCTCCCCACTGGGTACATCATCCTCCGCCAAGATAGACCAACACACAAAGGCGGTGGTGTGGCTCTCATAGTCAAAGAGACACTAAAGGCTAGACAAATATAACCCATCATCTCCGAAAACTTTGATGCCTTATCAGTTAAAATCTCTTTCTCACCTAACAACACCATGACAATGCACCTCATCTACAGGCCCCCTGGCCCACTCCTGAACTTCCAAGCCGACATCCTACACGTCATAGGTAACAACCTCAAACCAAACACCAAAGCCATTCTCCTAGGAGATATGAATCTCGGACTCAACGACATAAAAGACAAACACAGCAAAACCTTTGCCAAAGCTCTCCTAGACCTTCAATTCGTCCAGAGAATTGATTCTGCCACTCACACTAAAGGCCGCATACTAGATTGGTTAGTCGACCACAACGGCAAGGTAGATATCAGCTCAAACACGCCTCAACCTTGGACTGGTCACCACCTCATCCACTTCTTCATCTCTACAAATGCAGCCACCAATCAAGACCCTCCCATGCCAGCCACCCTAGCTAGATCTAAAAAACTACTCACCAAAGAGAGTACCTGCCCCCTCCTAGAAGTCTCAGCACTAACATCACCCATCTCTAATAACCCCGAAGAACTAGTCAATCTCTATAACACCACCATCAAAGAGGTCATAGACACAGTTGCCCCACTAGAGACTAAAAAAGCGAAAAAACTCTTTCACGCCAACTCTTGGTTTGATCAAGACCTACAAGACCTAAAATCACTTAAAAGACAAGCGCTCAAAAAATGGCAATCAAGCCCCTCTGCCCCTTCACGCGATTCCTACCTAACGATTGTCAAACAATACAAAAATGCCATAGCCAAAGCAAAAGCAGCCACATACAATACTAGAATCGACAATGCCCAATCACACTCAAAAGAGCTATTCGCCATCTTCAACGAGCTGGCCGTACCTCCCACATCCAAACATCAAACAGTCAAAGACGAGAAATGGTGTAATGACATCCAGAAAGCCATGTTTGACAAACTAGATTTACTCCAAAAGAAAATCAAAACCAACCTTGACAATGGGCCTCATTACGACCCAGGCGGATTTCGCGGTGCTAAATGCACCGCGAAGCATGGCGGAAAGCCGCCGATAGCGCCATGGGGGTTGGCGGATTTACCGCCCCATTCCGACCTTGGCGGGGCGGTAAATCCCCAATCCCCATTCTGCCCTTCCCCATTCCCATTTTTGCCCCATAGGGTATAATGGGAGTGGGGAAGGAGTTAATTACGCCACCGTAAAATACGGTGGCGTAATTAACAACGAGGTCCCGTAGCGCCATGGTTTTCTCCGCCTGGTAAAACCAGGCGGAAAAGGCCGCCATGGCGCTACGGGAACTCGTAGTATGGCGGAGAGGTACGCCATGCACTACGCTGGCGTAAAACCCTCTCCGCCAGGGTCCTAATGAGGCCCAATCTACCGAAGCCCCCTCACAAAACGCTAGCCACCCCGAACTCTAAACCTCCTACACAACATAATAGCAACCTTCCACCGCCATTCACCTTTAGAAAGGTAACCGCACCTGAGGTCTTAAACATTATGAAACAAATAAAACCATCACTCTGCAAAGGAGACATCTGTCCAGCAAACATAATCAAAGACTGCGCTAAGTCCCTAGCGCCGTTCATCACTAACTTCATCAATGAATCATTTGCCACTGGCTCAGTTCCCTCCTCACTTAAAGAAGCCTTGGTTCGCCCACTGTTGAAAAAGCCCACACTAGATGCAGACTCCCCTAACAACTACAGGCCCATTACAACAGTGCCATTTCTGCTGAAAATCCTGGATAAGGCTGCCTATCTACAGATACAAGCCTACCTCGAATCCCATAACATCCTAGGCAAGAGACAGTCCGGTTTTCGCCCACGCCACGGCACAGAGTCTGCGCTACTCGACCTGAAAAACCAACTCCTAAAAAATATGGATAAAGGCAAATGTGTCATCCTCTTACTCCTTGACCTGTCGGCTGCGTTTGACCTAGTCGACCACAAAACTCTAAAGACACACCTCACCAATACAGCTCACTTCTCTACCGAAGCCACAACATGGATCTCATCCTTCCTGGAAGGCAGAGCTATGCGAGTCTACTCAGACCAAGCATCAGCCACCCCCTCCCCCATCAACTGCGGAGTACCACAAGGCTCCTGCACATCCCCCACACTATATAACCTATTTACACTCCCTCTATTCAACGACTTAGAAGAATTCGGCATAACGTTCACCAATTATGCCGACGACACTCAAATTCTTCTCCCTCTAACTGGCGATTACAACCAAGATCTAAAAGCCCTACAACACACATAGGCCATCATCCAGGCATGGATGGCAAACCAATGGCCTCTGTCTCAATGGAGATAAGACAGAGATCCTACTGGTGGGCCCCAAAGAATCCCTTAGCAAACTTGACGGCAAATATAGCACCTTCCTAATTGAGAACTCGGTCATCCCGGTCTCTTCTGCTGTAAAAACTCTGGGAGTCTATCTAGATTCCACCCTCTCCATGGATAGACATGTCAGCTACATCTCATCCTCAGCAGCCTTAACAACCAAAATAATTAATGCAGTAAAACCTCACCTATCCACTACAAACTGCCTCAACATAGCCAGGGCCACCATAGGTGCCAAATTGGACTATTGCAACGTCCTCCTATTAGGCACCTCTGCTAAAAACATTAATAGACTCCAAATCACACAGAACAACGCCTTGAGAGCTGCCCTCAATATTCCGAAGAGGGAACAAATCTCCCTAGCAAGACAAAATGCCCACTGGCTCCCAGTCAAAGAGCGCATCCAGTTCAAGACCCTAACCATTACCCACAGATGCATATCCCATTCTGCTCCTAGCTACCTCACTGATCGGATACAACCAGTCCAAACAATCAGGCCCAAAAGGGACCTGTACGCGAACCAACTCTTAGTCCCTAACTTCAACAGAGTTGAAGCTGGCGGCTCGAGCTTCGAAGTCCTAGCACCAAAAGCATGGAACTCCCTACCACCCAAACTGAGAGCGGAAACATCCCTCAGTGCCTTTAGAAAAGCTCTGAAAACCACCTTGTTTAAGTGAACTCTACTGCAATGCAAATAATTTCTGTATACTGCTATACCAAACTGCACTGTCCCATGTAACCTCGTACCTTCAACCATGTCTGTAACCATGTCCACTGCCTTTCATGTTATTCGCCTGTGTTAAGTAAACCTTCTTGTAACAGCGCCACGATGCCCGTGGGCAGCTGTGCGCTCTAGAAATGCAAATAAATTAAAAAAAATAATAATAACTCCACACTAACACTCACCTATGCATATCACTATTCTTACTCTCTGCTCTACACCATCACACAATTTGAGTGCAACTACACCCCTCGATCAATTCGGCCTAGCTGCTCACATACGAACACGTCCTCACGGACACCTCATAATTCTAATAAAATGCAGCTATATCCCATGACAAACTGGCCTGGCTGCTCACATAAGTGTCCTACAGGCCAAACGCAGCCAGAACCCACTCTAAATGTCCACCCACCAGACTGCACACATTCAACTGATAGCAAAACCACCACACCTAATGCCAGAAGGCAGCTACCATCAGGCAATCACATCAGCTGCGCACATAACTGGTGCACCCATGCACCCTATGACACCTTACTCTTTCAACTGACCTGGACTACGGTGACCAACGGCGTTCAACCTACCAGCGCTTTGAGGTCATACCAATAATATATATAGAGCACTAAATAAATGCCAAATAACATAACGTAACCAACAGAGTAATATACAGAGCAACGTTTATTTAATTGAAAAGGTGCAGTGCCACTGACAAAATACAGATGTCCTCACAACTTATTTTATTGGAGAGGTGTAGTGCCACTGACTGCATACAGATGTCCTCACAACTTATTTTATTGGAGAGGTTCAGTGCCACTGACAGCATACAGATGTCCTCACAACTTATTTTATTGGAGAGATGCAGTACCACTGACAGCATACAGATGTCCTCACAACTTATTTTATTGGAGAGGTGCAGTACCACTGACAACATACAGATGTCCTCAAAAGAAATTACATTGACATTTTTTATGAGGACATCTGTATATTGTCAGTGGTACTACAATGCCCCAAAAAACAAGAACCAGGGAAACAGGAAATAGAATTTGAAACAGGTGGTGAACAGAAGAAGACATTTGTCAGTGGTAATGCACCTTGTTAGGCAGAATCCTGTGCAGTTCCTTAGGGCGCACTACAGAAGATTAAGACTACATATATGAGCAATAAATCCCCTTTGGTATTAGTCTGTGCCACAAAGATTTAGTTGGTAGCTGTGGCTAAGCAGTCAGACTTATCTCAAGAGGGAGATGAGCAGTATTCAGGGTTTACACAATAGGGCTACAGTACTATGGTACAAGGAAACACTGACCAAAGCTTTGTATTAAAAAGAATATATATTTATTTTTCACACTTCTAGTTCAACACCTTAATCACAATTAATAAAGCAAGTTAAAATCAGTCAAGAAAAGTATACACAACTCCTTAGTTAAATTGTAGACAAGTTTGAGCAAGAATGAAAACTGAGCAAAATGGCACAGTGAAAACCAAACACAAATGGCACCCTAGCAATTTCTCACAAGGGAGGGAAAGCACAAGTTATACAGGAATATCTTCTTACACACCCTAGCAACACTTCCCAGAAGTTTGTGAACAAGTTTAGGCAAGGCAGTAATTTAGCATAGAGAATACTTAAATGAAAACCGAGCAAAATGGCACTTCACAAGTTAAAAAGTGGGAAGGAAGAAAGGGGCTTAGAAGAATTAGGTGCATCAACACAGTTCTAGTTGAGAAGCAATCTAGAGAAGGCAGTTCTAACAAATTCGGCCAGAGTCAATAGGCCTATGCCAGAGTCAGTGGTACAGGACAAAGAGCCTAGGAGCAAAATGTTCTTGTAGTTGCAGTCAAGTCTTTGGTTAACGATTCGGAACGGTGGATGCAGGAGGTGAAAGACAATGTTAGACGATAGGGGCGGCCAACCCAACAGGTAGGTAAAGGATTTAAAACACCTTTAGCGCTACCACACGAAAAGGGAGGCATGGCGGAACAAAGTACCTTAAAATGAAGAAGAGGCTCCTGCGGTGGCGGTTGTTCCTGCAGTTCTGGGGATCCAGCAGAAGAAGAGAGGCTCTCGTCGTGGAGAAAGGTTCGAATTACTGCACTACCCAGGGATGAAACCAGCCGCGGTGCTGTCTAACGAATAAAAAGGTACGCTCCTTTAAATCGCAGTCTGGGTTGATGGATGCCGGGCTATCCGGCCTCCAAGCCTCCGGCCTCCAAGCTGGCTATCTGGGCACTGGCGATTCGACCAAGGCAGGTCCGAGAAGGCGATTGGCAAACTGGTTGGCCCCACCAGCTCAAGGGAAGAAGGCTCTTTCAGATGAAGATCTCCTCTCGTCGTGTGGAGAAAAGTGGTGAGACGCTGAAGCAGGGCTTCACTGGTGATTCAGTCATTGCAGATGTCTTTGGCTTCTCTCCTCTTCGGTTCCATAGTTCCAGTGGTGACGTCTTGCTCTTCCAGTCCTCAGGACCCTGCTTTTATGCAAAAATATCCCCATTCATACAGCCTAGCTGTCACTCACACAATGGAGTGATCACCTTGGCGGGAGACCCTCCAGCCTATCAGGTTAGAGTGCGACATGAGTTGCTGCGGCAACCCTGTCCAGGGGTCTTACTCCCCCTCCCACACAATGGACCCACCCCAGACTCAGTGGCGCCAAAATGAGGGCTTCTTGGCAGAAGCCCACCAAAAGGACGAACAAAGGATCCCCGACCTGGGTTAAGAGTTTCGAGAAAGACACGAGAAAGAATTAATATCAAAGTTCTGGCAAATAAAACCTACCGGAGTGAAGTTAATATAAGAATAAACCGGCGGTATGTTAGGGCTGTCAGTAAATGTGGTAGCCTCAAACAATGGGAAAATTCCATAGGGAAATATTTACGGTCGAATATTTTTGGTAGTAACCACTGCCACCAGCCAGAAACTTTTGAGAGAGGGACTGTACGGTACCCTCTCAAAAATGAACACCAGGGAAAAACTATTAACCCTTCCCAGTACCTCCATAGTAAGATGGGTTGTAGTGGTTTAGTTCATAGCATTTGACTAGTAAAGTCAATGGGGATTTACATGCCCTGGGAGACAGTAGTCAGTCCCAGGGTATGGAGTCTATGTTTAGGGTTTGCTGCGACACCCCTGTGTTACTGCACGGAGGGTGCTGTGTAACACATGTGTAAAAGATGGTTCCTATGAGGGTGAGATAACCTCATAGCCATTAAACAGAAAAAATAGCCTAGAACACACATAGTAAAAAATGCCTAAGAGTGGGAAAAAGAGTCAAACTCTTAGCAGGAGAAAAAAACAAACCCTTCAAATCCAGGTAAGGGAAATTAGCTATAGAATGAGAATTCTCCCTAACACTCGCCTCCCCCCCTCGCCCAGACAAATGGACGGGAGGATCTAATCCACTCCTGGATGAGTCTCTTACCTCTAGTCGGTTATAAACATCCTAGAGAGACCATCAGCATGTTGATGCTTACATCCTGACCTGTGCTCAATGGTAAAATCAAACCCTTGGAGGCAGATTGACCATGTTAGCAGTTTTGGGTTTTCCCCTTTCATTTGCATCAACCATCTCAAGGGTTGGTGGTCGGCTTGAATAATGAAAGTAGATCCCTACAAGTATGGTCTAAACTTCTTCAAAGATCACACAATGACAAAACATTCTCTCTCAATAGTTGCCCACCTTGTTTCAGGTTCCTTCAGTTTCCTACCGATGAAGCAAACGGGGTGCTCCCTACCTTTCTCATCCGGTTGACTGAGGACTGCAACTATGCCTATATTAGAAGCATCTGTCTGCACAATGAAGGATTGGTGGTAGTCAGGAGCTCTGAGAACTGGAGCTTAACAAAGGGCTTTCTTCAGGCTTTCAAAGGCCTGATTGCACTCTTCATTCCATTTGAACTTTTTAGGGAATTTTGGAGAGGAGATTCCATTCAGAGGAGAAGCTATAGATCCATAGTTCTCAATTAAATTCCTGTAGTACCCAGTGAGGCCTAGGAAGGCACTCACTTGGGTTTGAGTAGAAGGGGTTGTCCAATCTTGCACTGCTTCAATCTTGCTTAGCAAAGGCCCTATTTCAACTCCTCCTACCTCATGCCCAAGGTAGACCACTTTACTCTGACCAATTTGACATTTGCTTGCCTTTATGGTCAGATGGGCCTGTTCCAGAGCCTGAAAAACATATCCTAGGTGGTCAACATGTTCTTTCCAAGTAGGGCTGAACACTGCAATGTCATCCAGGTATGCCATGCAGAAGTCCTCCATCCCATTCAGAACCTGATTAACCATCCTTTGGAATGTAGCAGGTGCATTCTTTAGTCCAAAAGGCATAACCTTAAACTGGTATAAGCCCACTGGGGTGGAGAATGCAGTTTTCTCCTTGGCATGGTCAGTCAGGGCTATTTGCCAATAGCCTGACGTGAGATCAAATGTGCTGGGGAACTTGGCTGAGCCAAGTCTATCCACCAGCTCATCTGTCCTTGCTAAAGGATGGGCATCAGTA
Organism: Ambystoma mexicanum; assembly: GCF_040938575.1. NCBI lineage: Eukaryota > Metazoa > Chordata > Amphibia > Caudata > Ambystomatidae > Ambystoma > Ambystoma mexicanum. The sequence goes on from NW_027182485.1 coordinate 1,189,683, forward strand.
TTAGTGACTGCATTTAGGGCTCTATAGTCCACACAGAATCTCAACTCCTTGGATCCTGCCTTTGGTACTAACACAACTGGGCTAGACCATGGACTAGTAGAGGGCTCTATTACCCCGAGATCAAGCATCTTGTTGACCTCTCCTTTGATGTGGGTTCTTACATTTTCTGACATCCTGTAACCCCTGCTTTTGACAGGCAAACAGTCACTAGTATTGATATCATGCTGGCCCCAAGGGGTCAAGCCTGGTCCTAGAGAAAACAGAGGGGCAAATTGATTTAAGAAAGCTTTGCACTCCTCCTGTTGTTCAGGTGTCAGATTAGAAGAGAGATTAACTCCTTCTACTTTCTCATCTAAAGGTTTGCCTCTCAGTAGGCCAGGTAGAGGTTCACTCCCCTCCTCCTCTTGAGCTGAAGCTAGAAGCAAAGCTCCCAGTTCTGGTCTTGAGACATAAGCTTTTAGACGGCTGGTGTGAAAGACTCTAGGAGCCTCCTTAGGATTGCCTAAGTCCACCAGATAGTTCACCTTTCCAAGTTTTCCCACAATCTTGAAGTGTCCCATCCATTTGTCCTGCAAGGCCCCCTGCCTTGTTGGTACCATAACAAGAACTAGCTGGTCTTGAGCGAACTCAACCATGTTGACCTTCTGGTCATGCCAATGCTTCACCAGAGCCTGACCTGCTTTCAAGTTATCACTTGCTTCAGCCATCATGTGTGACATCCTCCTCCGGAGTCCTATCACATAGTCAGTGACTCTGACTGGGTTGGGGGAAGGAGCACTCTCCAACCCCTCCTTGATCAGGGCCAATGGACCTCTGACCGGATGGCCATAGAGAGGTTTGAAGGGACTGTAACCCACCCTTCCTGAGGGACATCTCTATATGCAAAGAGAATGCATGGCAGTAGGAGATCCCACTTTTTCTTAAGGGGATCCTCTAAAGCTCCTATCATGCTCTTCATGGTTCTGTTGAACCTTTCTACCAATCCATTTGTCTGAGGGTGGTATGCTGTTGAGAACTTGTAGGTAACTCCAGAGTTTTCCCGAATGGCCTTCATGTAGTGGGACATAAAATTTGACCCCTGTCGGATATTACCTCCTTAGGAAACCCAACCCTGGTAAAAAATGCCAAGGAGGGCCTTAGCTACAGCCTAAGCTGTAACCGTTCTCACAGGAATTGCTTCAGTGTATCTAGTAGCATGGTCTACTACAACAAGTATAAACCTGTTGCCTGAAGATGTTGGAAGATCAAGGGGACCAACAATGTCGATTCTGACCCTCTCAAATGGTACTCCCACCACAGGGAGAGGCACTAAAGGTACCACGTTCTTGGAGCCACTTTTACCAGAAGTTTGGCAAGTGTGGCAACTCTTGCAATACTTACCTACCTCAGCCCCCATTTTAGGCCAATAAAAGTAGAGAGATAGCCTTTACTTGGTCTTCTTGAAACTCAAGTGACCAGCCAAAGGTATCTCATGGGCTAGTTGCAAGAATTGGAGTCTGTTTTCTTGGGGCACTACAAGTCTTTTGTAGTCTCCGGGGATTGACTCTGTTGGTTCACTATAGAAGAGGCCATCTTCCCAGTGTAACCTGTACTTCCCAGTCTCTTGCCCTTTAAGCTGAGGAGCTTCCAGAGTTGGACATTCTCTTTGTCCCCTACAGAAGTCTGCCCTGTTGTGGCCACCTTCTGCCAGTAAAGACTGCAGCTCAGGATGGTCCACAGGGTCAAGATCTCCAATGAGTTCCTGGCCTTCCACTAGATCTGAGTCCTCAGGCTCTAGTTCAACCACACAGGGTGGTATCTCACTCTCAGCCTCAGCTGGAGGAGGAATCACAGGCTTGATTTTTGACAACCTAGGAGATTTCCTGGTTAGAAGCTCTGGAGTGCTTTCTGCTGGTTTCTTCTTGAAGTCTTTGGTTTCCCCTCTGCTTCTGGGTGCTTTGAAATAGCAGTTAGTAACTCCAGTGGAGTAGGAGTGATTTCTTTATCTATCATCTCCTCAGGAGAGCCCCTCAAGGTCCTCGCCCTGGCAGGTCTGGTGAGCTCCCGCAATCTTTTACTGGGAGGTCTGGGAGTACTGAACACTACCCCAGTTCCTTAAAGTCATTCCGTAAAAGAATCCTTCCAGGCACTTCAATTTGCACACTAACAGGTATCCTCACAGTCATTTCATTGCACTGGATGAGAGCTGGTAATTGGGAAAGCATCTGCACAGGCCCTCCAGCTAACTTGGTGAGGTGTTTGGGAGCCTTAGCAACATCCTCCACCTTGAAATAAGATTCATCCACCACAGTTATGCTGGCCCCAGTATCTCTAATGGCAGGGGTCTCCTGACCATTTACTAGGACACTGTCTTTATAATACTCTTTAGTATTAGGAGGGATAGAATTATATACATCTAAATTCTGTTGTTCCCACAACCATAGGGATACTAAAGATACACTAGCTGAGACTCTGATGGGGTCTTCAGCTAGTAGTTGAAAGTTTCCACTGACCATGTGTACTTCATCCTCTGGAGTGAAGGCTAAGGAGACAGTGTGGACCCCTGAAGGTTTACCCTTACATCTGGGATCCCCTTTCACATGATCAGTAGAGCCACAAACATAACATTTCCCAAATGTCTTTATGAATGGTGGCTTGTTCTGACCTCCTCCTGGTCTGGGACCAGAAGGTACACTATTCTGATTAGGTTTCCCTTGGGGTTTACCCTTAGAATTTTGTTTGGGGGCCTCTTTGGAATTGGAATTAGTTGAATTCCCTTTGTTGTCTTTCTTAGGCTGCTTTCCCTCATCCTTTTTCTGAGTGACCCCTGAATCCTTGTGAGTAGCCCTGTTGGCAACCCACAAGTCAACAGCCTTAGCCAGTTTCTTAGAATCTAGTTCTTTTGAATCAGCAGCCAGGTGCTGTCTGAGCTCAGGAGAGTAGGCATCATAGATAGACTCCAACATTACAAGATTTCTCATTCCTTCATAAGTGTTAACTCTGTAACCCTTAATCCATCCCTCTAAGTTCTTCAAACACTCATTCACCCAAGTAGCCCAAGGGGAACTATCATGCTTTTTGAGGGTCCTAAACCTCTTAAGGTACTGGGAAGGAGTCTTCCCAAATCTAGCTACTAAAGCTAGTTTTACACATTCATAATCCATCCTATCCACCTCCCCCAACTCCATTACCACATCAGATGCAACAGGGGGGAGTCTAGAGAATAACCAGGGGATCAACTGATTCCCTGTGATATCCTGGAGCCCATGATTATATTCAAACATTGCTAACCAATCTAATACATCCAACTTAGGTTCATACATACCCACAATCTCTTTAGGCATCCGGGGTCTTTTTGGACTGGAAGATCTAGAGGATTCGGGGAGAGAAGCATTTTCCAAAGACAATTTCTTCATCTCAAGCTCATGATTGAGCTCCAATTCTTTGAGCCTTAGTTCTTGATGTCTCTGTTCAGTTAGGGTACTAATTCTTTTGAATTCTAGCTCAAGTCTAATTTTTTCTAGAGTGATACATTTAGGACTTAATGTGGGACCTGACAAGAATCCAGTAGCCACAGGCTGAGGCCTTTGAGCAGGCAGAGGGCCAGAGGGGGTGACATTGTTATCCTCCTCTTCCTCATCTGCTTCAATAATAACATTTTCAACATTATCATCCTCATTGTTTGCTGCATTTGCTGGAGTAGTAGGCCCTACAGCACCACTATCCAGACTTTGTTTTTCCAACAGTCTATCAATCATTTCTGATTTCTTGCCTTTGACAGGAAGACCTTTCTGTCTGCACAGATCTTTTAGATAATCAGTAGTTTTAGTAAGGAGGGTCTCCTGGCTGTAACTTCCCATACTTTGACTTTGTTTAAAATAAACTTTTTGTGATTGTTAGCCTTGTGGTTAATTGAACCAAGGTACTAGCAGCACACTAAAATGTAAATCCAATACTTTTATCCCACCTCTGTACACCAGTGTTAGGCAGAATCCTGTGCAGTTCCCTTAGGGAGCACTACAGAAGATTAAGACTACAGGTATGAGCAATAAATCCCCTTTGGTATCAGTCTGCACCACAAAGATTTAGTTGGTAGCTGTGGCTGAGCAGTCAGACTTATCTCAAGAGGGAGATGAGCAGTATTCAGGGTTTACACAATATGACTACAGCACTATGGTACAAGGAAACACTGACCAGAGCTTTGTATTAAAAAGAATATATATTTATTTTTCACACTTCTAGTTCAACACCTTAATCACAATTAATAAAGCATGTTAAAATCAGTCAAGACAAGTATACACAACTCCCTAGTTAAATTGTAGACAAGTTTGAGCAAGAGTGAAAATTGAGCAAAACGGCAAAGTGAAAACCAAACACAAATGGCACTCTAGCAATTTCTCACAAGGGAGGGAAAGCACAAGTTATACAGGAATATCTTCTTACATGCCCTAGCAACACTTCCCAGAAGTTTGTGAACAAGTTTAGGCAAGGCAGTAGTTTAGCATAGAGAATACTTAAATGAAAACCGAGCAAAATGGCACTTCACAAGTTAAAAAGTGGTAAGGAAGAAAGGGGCTTAGAAGAATTAGGTGCATCAACACAGTTCTAGTTGAGAAGCAATCTAGAGAAGGCAGTTCTAACAAATTCAGCCAGAGTCAATAGGCCTGTGCCAGAGTCAGTGGTACAGGACAAGGAGCCTAGGAGCCAAAGGTTCTTATAGTTGCAGTCAAGTCTTTGGTTAACAATTCGAAAAGGTGGATGCAGGAGGTGAAAGACAATGTTAGACGATAGGGGCAGCCAACCCAACAGGTAGGTAAAGGATTTAAAACACCTTTAGCGCTACCACACGAAAAGGGAGGCCTGGCGGACCAAAGTACCTTAAAATGAAGAAGAGGCTCCTGTGGTGGCGGTTGTTCCCGGTAGTTCCTGCAGTTTGGGGGATCCAGCAGAGGAAGAGAGGCTCTCGTCGTGGAGGAAGGTTCGAGTTACTGCACTACCCAGGGAAGAAACCAGCGCGTTGCTGACCAAAGAATAAAAAAGTAAGCTCCTTTAAATCGCGGTTCGGGTGGATGGCTGCCTGGCTATCCGACCTCCAAGTGCTGGGCACTGGCGATTCGACCCAGGCAGGTCCGAGAAGGTGATTGGCAAACTGGTTGGCCCCACCAGCTCAAGGGAAGAAGGCTCTTTGAGATGGAGATCTCCTCTCGTCGTGTGGAGAAAAGTGGTGAAACGCTGCAGCAGGGCTTCACCGGTGGTTCAGTCATTGCAGATGTCTTTGGCTTCTCTCCTCTTTGGTTCCGTAGTTCCAGTGCCAACGTCTTGCTCTTCCAGTCCTCAGGACCCTGCTTTTATGCAAAAAGATCCCCATTCATACAGCCTAGCTGTCACTCACACAGTGGAGTGGTCACCTTGGCGGGAGACCCTCCAGCCTATCAGGTTAAAGTGCGACATGAGTTGCTGCGGCAACCCTGTCCAGGGGTCCTACTCCCCCTCCCACACAATGGACCCACCCCACACTCAATGGCACCGAAAGGAGGGCTTCTTGGCAGAAGCACGCCAAAAGGACGAACAAAGGATCCCCGACCTGGGTTAGGAGTTTCCAGAAAGACACGAGAAAGAATTTATATCAAAGTCCTGGCAAACAAAACCTACCGGAGTAAAGATAATATAAGAATAAACCGGCGGTATGTTAGAGGCTGTCAGTAAATGTGGTAGCCTCGCACAATGGGAAAATCCCATAGGAAAATTTTGACGGTCGAATATTTTCGGTAGTAACCACTGCCACCAGCCAGAAACTTTTGAGAGAGGGACTGTACGGTACCCTCTCGAAAATGAACACCAGGGAAAACTATTAACCCTTCCCAGTACCTCCATAGTAAGATGGGTTGTAGTGGTCTAGTTCATAACATTTGACTAGTAAAGACAATGCGGACTTAACATGCCCTGGGAGACAGTGGTCAGTCCCAGGGTATGGAGTCTATGTTTGGACGTCACGACGACACCCCTGTGTTACTGCACGGGGGGTGCTGTGTAACACATGTGTAAAAAGCTGGTTACTATGAGGGTGAGATAACCCCATAGACATTAAACACAAAAAATAGCCTAGAACACACATAGCAAAAAATGCCTAAGAGTGGGGAAAAGAGTCACACTCTTAGCAGGAGAAAAAAACAAACCCTTCTGTAAAGACCGGTGGGGGGGTCTGTACTTCCGCTCTCTATATGGTAGAGGAGAGGCACAGAGGACCCCAGCCAAGATTCTCTATTACGGTAGCTATGGACGAGCAATCAAGGCCTAGCTTCTCAGGAGGTGATGCAGGCTGGTTCTTAAGTACAGTGTATCCCCAAGCCCCCACAAAGGAATGTCCACACACTGTATTACTGAAAACACAGTCTTTATATAATTAATATTCAAGGGTTATGTACACTTATCACAATAACGCACTTTGTGCTCAGGAAAATCAATAATGGTAAATATCTACAATTCTAAAGTGGTACCACTAATATTAGACCTCATTACAGTGCATTCACAATACTGTCAAAATGGCACATAGATCAATAAGAAGGAAACCAGCAATAGAGAGAGGAGAGATAACAGATGGTTGAAACAATAGGCAGAATACTGGCCCCTACCACTGGACACAGTTCGGTGTGGAGATCCCCCCACCTGGGCAACCTGTAAAATAAAGAGATATAACACAAGCCCAGTCCATATATTGTTCAATAGTCTTATTCTCTCCTACAATGTTTTTACCCCCCCAATGTACCTGGTGGAGTCGAGTTCTTCGAAGAAGCGTCGACAGATCCTTCTTGAGTGACCCCCTTTAAAGCAGGAGTCACGGATCGTCGAGAGGCATCAAGAAGCGCCGAGGAACTCGGTGTTCGGTGTCGGGGAATCGACGGCCCTTCTTGAATGCCTTCCCTTTCAAGCGGGAGACACGGGGCGTCGAACGTCCGACAACAAACAGGGTAGAACGGCGTCGATGAGGCAGCAGGCTTCGATCCGAGCGGTGCTCGTCGGCGTCGAGACGTCGGCGTCCTGCGAGGAAGAGGCGTGCGGGGCACCTCGGCGACACTAGTTCTGGACCGCAAAGATTGTGAATGACGGTGGCCCAGCAAGGGCGTCGAGTCGCTCGAGTCTTTGGGGTCGTGAGGTGGCAGGAAACCCACCGGCGGATTCTCCTCGGCGCGTTGGTCGTCCTCGACTTTCTCCGGCAGGACAAAGCGGTCGACGATGCGGGCGAGGGAGTCCTTCGATTCAAATGTTCTTAGGCAAGGAGCGGACGGCTCCGGTCGTCGGCGGCACGGCGTCAAGTGGTTCCCACGGCTGGGCCACACAACTTCGACGGGCCTCCAGCGGTTACACAGACCTGCGAACCCTGGTCGACGGCAATGGACTTCGACAGCGTCGATGTCCGGGTGCTTCACTTCGATCTCCTCGGCGGTCCCGTCTCGGGTCGGCAGCCTTTCGAGGGTCTGACTTCCAGGGCGCTTCGGCGAAGATTCAGCGGTGCTCGATGGTCCCTCGGAGCACGGGAAGAGGGCGCCTAGCCAGGTCCTCTCTCGGGTCAGTCCTCGACGAACACGGCAGCCTTCGGATCGGTCGAAGCAAAAGCAACAGCAAGTCTTCTTCTTCCAGCTGGGCGTCGGGGGTCAGCAAATCCAGTTACTCTTGAGTGGAGACTCAGCTTCTGAACGCTTCTGAACAATTTCCAGTGGTGAGAGGTCCCCAGATATACTATTCTGTCTCTCATCCACACTGCTGGCACACACACAGCAGCCAATCACACAGAAGGGCATTCATGCAGTCAGTCAGCCAATCAGGCACACAGTGCATTCAGGCCACACTCCTCCCTTTCAGACACTCACAACAAGGAATGTGGATTGGGACAAGTACCCAGCCATTCAACACTACACACTGCATTCAGGCCAGTTTCGGGCAGGGCTGTCTCAGTCTTTGTCTCACATGCCAGAAACCAGACAACCACAACAAGGAGTGCATATTGGTCACCCACTCCTTTCACCCAGGTCCCACCCACAGGAGGTACCCACAACATACAGTCAAAGGGAAGGCTCCAGTCAGTCTAGCTGGGCCTTCACAACAACACCATATATGGAACTTCCACCCAACAGCCAGTCAGGGGGAAGGGACAGAGTCAGGGCTTCCCAGGACTTTGGGAAAACAAGGTAAGAGGCAATAGAAAGCAAGAGGCCACAGGGGCCATCTTGTTTTCCATCAGGAATCAACTGATTCCAATGGCAGGGCCTGGGTATCCCAAAATGGAGGACACCCAGAGCACCTGTCAGATTCAGCATGGTGCTGCCACCAGCCCATACCCTGCTCTGTGGGTCACCCACAGGTGCCCAAAAACATACACTAGGGGCACAGGGTTGTACCCCTACCCATGGGTGCCATAAGGGTATCCCATGGGTCTGTTCTCCAAACCAAAAGAGAGAGCTGCACTGCCAGGAGTCCCAAATGGACTCCTGGGCAGAAAACATAACAGAACACACGAAAAAAGGCAGAAAAGGACAAGGATTCAGAGGCCCTGTCCCTCTGATGCATTTCCAGCATCACAGTCGCCCCCCCCAGACTGAGGTGGAGGGTGCCTAATCTCCCACGGGATAGACACCCTCATCCAGACGGTCAACATACCTTCTGGAAAGGCCATCTGCATTATCGTGACTCTTCCCTGGTCTGTGCTCTATGGTGAAGTCTAGCCCTTGCAGGCTAATGGACCACCTGAGCAATTTCGGATTCTCACCCTTCATCTGCATAAGCCACTTCAGGGGCTTATGATCTGTTTGGACCTTGAAGGTGGACCCCGTAAGGTAGGGCCTAAAACGCCTAAGGCTCCAAACTATACTAAAACATTCCTTTCAGTAGCCCACTTAAGTTCTCTACCCTTGAGTTGTCTACTGATGAAGATGATAGGATGTTCTCTCCCTTTGTCATCTAACTGGGACAAGACAGCTCCAATTCCGGTGTCGCAGGCATCCGTCTGGACGATAAAGGGTCGGCTGTAGTCAGGCGCACACAACACAGGTGCCCTACACAGACTTTCTTTCAAGCCATCAAAGGCCCTCTGACAGTCTTCGGTCCAATTAACCTTCCTAGGCTGTTTGGGCGAAGTTAGAGCTGTCAGGGGTGCAGCTATGGTTCCATAGTCTGCCATGAAATTGCGATAGTACCCAGTGAGGCCCAAAAAGGCTCTCACCTGGGTTTGAGTAGTGGGAGTCTCCCAGTTCTGTACGTCCTGTACCTTACTGGAAAGAGGCTGGATTTGACCCCCTCCTACCTCATGACCAAGATAGGTAACTTTCCCCTGAGCTATCTGGCACTTGGTGGCCTTGATAGTGAGGTTAGCCCTTTTCAAGGCCTGCAACACCTTATCCAGATGAGTCAAATGCTCTTCCCAGGTGGAACTGTAGACGGCAATGTCGTCTAACTAAGCCACACAAAAGGCTTCCAGCCCACTGAGCGCATGGTTGACCAATCTCTGGAAGGTGGCAGGGGCATTCTTCAACCCAAAAGGCATGACCCTAAACTGGTAGAGTCCCTCAGGGGTGGAGAATGCCGTCTTTTCCTTGGCATGGTCCGTCAGAGCTATTTGCCAATAGCCTGAGGTAAGGTCAAAGGTGCTCATAAATTTGGCAGCACCTATGGTGTCCATGAGCTCATCAGCCCTGGGCAATGGGTGCGCGTCAGTTTTGGTGACGGCATTGACTCCTCGGTAGTCCACACAGAACCTCCAATCCTTGGTACCCGCCTGGGAACTTGCCTTAGGGACAAGGACCACTGGACTGGACCAGGGACTGGTTGAGGGTTCAATAACACCCAGATCCAACATCTTGGCGACCTCAGCCTGGATGTGGTTCTTGACGGTATCTGACATACGGTAGCACCTGCTTTTGACAGGCACCCTGTCACCAGTGTCGATTTCGTGCTTACACCACGGTGTAAGGCCCGGTGTCAGTGAAAACAGAGAGGCATACTGCTGGAGCAAAGCCCTGCAGGCCCTCTGCTGCTCTGTTGTCAAATCTGGAGAGAGATGTACTCCCTCCACTGAGCCATCCTGAGGGTTGCTATGCAGCAAATCAGGAAGGGGCTCACTCTCATCCTCTTCTTGCCCTGAAGCTAGCAAGAGACATGAGACCCCTGCTCGCCTGTGGGAAGGCTTGAGCCTGTTGACATGGAATACCTGAGGGGCTACCCCAGAGGCACCCATGTCAACCAGATAATTGACTTCGCCCATCTTGGAGATTATCCTGAAGGGTCCAGTCCATTTGTCGGCCAAAGCTCTAGGCTTGGTAGGCTCCATCACAAGGATTTCCTGTCCCGGAGTCCAATCCACTTGCGAGGCTTTAAGGTCATGCCAGTACTTATTCAATTCCTGGCTGGCCTTGAGATTTGCTGTTGCCTGACCCATCATTTGTGTCATCCTCCGCCTGAGGCCTAACACATAGTCCCCCACTTGCTTGGCGGGACCTGGAGGGGTGGCTTCCAAGCCTTCTCGGATCAAGGCGAGGGGCCCCCTCACGGGATGTCCAAAGAGTAACTCAAAGGGGCTGAAACCAACACCCTCTTGAGGTACCTCTCTGTAAGCAAACAGCAGGCATGGCAGGAGGAGATCCCATTTCCTCCTTAGGGGCTCTTCCAAAGCACCTAGCATGCCCTTGAGAGTTTTGTTAAATCTCTCAACCAGACCATTGGTCTGAGGGTGGTAAGAGGTGGAGAACTTGTAGGTTACCCCGCACTCTTTCCACATGGTCTTCATGTAACTGGACATGAAGTTGGATCCTCTGTCAGAGACAACCTCCTTGGGGAATCCAACATGGGTAAAAATGCCCAGGAGAGCCCTGGCAACCACCTTGGCAGTAATAGTCCGAAGGGGTATAGCCTCAGGGTACCTGGTGGCATGATCAACCAAGACCAGGATGAACCGATGTCCACCGGAAGTGGGAGGGTCCAGGGGACCGACAATGTCGATGCCCACCCTCTCGAACGGTGTGCCAACCACTGGCAATGGCTGCAGTGGGGCAATGACTCTGCCTCCAGTCTTGCCAGACAACTGACAAGTTGGGCAGGTCCTGCAGTGGGACTCCACTTCTACTCCCATCCGGGGCCAGTAGAAGTGGGCAGAGAGCCTCTGCTTAGTCTTCTTGGTACCAAGATGACCAGCCAAGGGCACCTCATGTGCCAACTGCAGCAGGAAGGGCCTGTAAACCTGGGATACCACCAACCTCTTGAGGGCACCAGGTTTAGGCTTAGCGGGCTCACTAACAAGGAGCTCACCCTCCCAATAAATCTTGAATGTCCTAGGCACTTCACCTTGTGCCTGGGACAGGGCCTGTTTCCTCAGACCCTCGAGAGAGTGGCACTCTCTCTGTCCTTTACAGAAGTCTGCCCGGGAGGGTCCCCCTTCAGCTAACAAGCATTGAAGGTCGGGATGATCCTCCGGGTTGAGAACCTCTCCCACAGGAGAGTCTTCTGTCTCTTCTCCCACAGGAGTTGAGTTTGGGTTTTCCACTGGACCCAGCCCGTCCGGAGCATGGATCCCAATGGGTGCTGTCGGAACAGCAGGAAGAGAAGGTGTTCCTCCCACAGAGGTGGCCTTCTTGGTCTTCCTTCGTCTTGCCTTAGGCCTCGCCTTTGGCTCGGGTACCTGACTCACAGCCAGACCCGGTGTCACCTGTGACCTAGTGACTGCAGCAGCAGTCATGGGAAGACCATCCGAGATCAACCCCAACTCTACTAGATCATTACCTAACAGAATGTTAGCAGGGACATTGTCCTGAACCAGGACAGGAAGCTTTGCTGTCTTGTCTCCAATCATGAGTGTGACTAAGGCTACAGGCGATAATTTGGGAGGCCCACCAGCTAACCTGGTGGTTCTCAGAGGAGCATCTACATAGTCCTCTGGCTTGAGCAGGGTCCTGTCCACCACTGTCATGCTTGCCCCAGTGTCTCTCAAGCCAGTAGAAGGCTGGCCATTCAAGAGGACACTTCTCAAAAACCTACGGGTGTTCTGCGGGATAGTCGCCAGTACTTCTGCGTACTGGTCCCAGGCCCCAAGGGACACTAAGGAAATCTCTACGGGTGCACCAAAGGTGATTCCTGTAGAGGAGGGGAGGACAGTGGCCTCCACCTCAGACATGGGGTAAGGGTAGCTCAGGCTGACAGCCTGTACTCCAAGTGCCTTACCTTTACACTTGGAGTCACCCCTTCTGTGGTCCAGAGCCCCACAATCCCAACAAGTGCCAGGAGTGCGGGGTACGGTACTGGAACCACTGGGAGCCTGCTTTGCAGCAGGTGGACCACTACTCTTATTCCCACCCACAGATGACTTATCCCCACTAGGTTTTTGGGTTTTAGGAGAGGAAGGTTTTGGTTTACCCGACTGCGATTGCTTTTGGGACTCCTCAGCTTTCTGAGAGGTCCCCTTTTCTTTGTCCTTGTCCTTCCCACTGGAGTCCTTAGGGGACACCCGGTGGGAGACCCACTTGTCAGCCAACCTAGCCAGCTTAAAGGGGTCCAAAATGTTCTGGTCAGCAACATACTGACGCAGCTCTGGTGAACAGGCTTCAGAAAAATGCTCAAAAAACAACAGGTGGGATAATTCAGCAAAAGTTTTCACCTTGTAACCATCAATTCACCCCATCATGTTCATGTGCGCAGCACTCACCCAGTCAACCCAAGACGTATTCTCTCTTTTCTTAAAATCCCTGAACCTTTTAAGGTATTGGGTAGGTGTCTTGCCAAACTTGGCAATTAAAGCAGACTTCATACACTCATACTGACTCCTTTCTTCCACACTCAGCTTCAGAATACAGTCATATCCAGTTTGAGGCACTCTGCTTAACAAACACTTAGCCCAATCTCTTTTATCCACATCATGAATTGCACAAGCCATTTCAAACGCTTCAATCCATTGGAGGATATCTGAACCCTCCAAAAACACACCAACCAAATCTTTCATAAACTTGGTGGCTGGGGACCTGCCATTCTCAATTGGTCTAGCTGAAGTCTCCACTCGAGCTTTCTCTAACTGGATTCTCTGACATTCAGTGTCCTTGTCTTTGAGCGCAAGATCCCTATTCTTGAGTTCCACTTGCTGTGCCAGCTCCTCTTTCTTAAGCTCAGCTTCTATTTCCAACTTGCGATATTCAAAGGTTAACTTCATCCTTAATAACTCAAGTTCCATGGAATTGCTGGGGTTCGGAACAGAGGCAGCAGGAATGGCGGCATTCCCAGAAACAGATTCAGCGACAACCCCAGGGGCAGAGTCCTCACTGGTTGCATCCCCTCCTTCATCAAGAGTTTCACCATCAGTTTGGTAGTCCACCAGGGCAGCTATCAGCTCAGCCCTAGACTTATCCACAAAGTCTAACTCCCTGGCTTCACAAGCACTCTGGAGAGCCTCTAAGCTCATCCTAGTCAATTTACCATTCGCAATGGACTCCATTGCTTGTAATGCAGTTATTTGGAACACACCCGAACCTTAATCTAATAAAAGTGCGGATATTTTGTAAGTGGCACGGTTATACACTGAGTCTTAAAACCATAAGCATCCCACTGCTGCCACCAGCTTGTAAAGACCGGTGGGGGGGTCTGTACTTCCGCTCTCTATATGGTAGAGGAGAGGCACAGAGGACCCCAGCCAAGATTCTCTATTACGGTAGCTATGGACGAGCAATCAAGGCCTAGCTTCTCAGGAGGTGATGCAGGCTGGTTCTTAAGTACAGTGTATCCCCAAGCCCCCACAAAGGAATGTCCACACACTGTATTACTGAAAATACAGTCTTTATATAATTAATATTCAAGGGTTATGTACACTTATCACAATAACGCACTTTGTGCTCAGGAAAATCAATAATGGTAAATATCTACAATTCTAAAGTGGTACCACTAATATTAGACCTCATTACAGTGCATTCACAATACTGTCAAAATGGCACATAGATCAATAAGAAGGAAACCAGCAATAGAGAGAGGAGAGATAACAGATGGTTGAAACAATAGGCAGAATACTGGCCCCTACCACTGGACACAGTTCGGTGTGGAGATCCCCCCACCTGGGCAACCTGTAAAATAAAGAGATATAACACAAGCCCAGTCCATATATTGTTCAATAGTCTTATTCTCTCCTACAATGTTTTTACCCCCCCAATGTACCTGGTGGAGTCGAGTTCTTCGAAGAAGCGTCGACAGATCCTTCTTGAGTGACCCCCTTTAAAGCAGGAGTCACGGATCGTCGAGAGGCGTCGAGAAGCGTCGAGGAACTCGGTGTTCGGTGTCGGGGAATCGACGGCCCTTCTTGAATGCCTTCCCTTTCAAGCGGGAGACACGGGGCGTCGAACGTCCGACAACAAACAGGGTAGACCGGCGTCGATGAGGCGGCAGGCTTCGATCCGAGCGGTGCTCGTCGGCGTCGAGACGTCGGCGTCCTGCGAGGAAGAGGCGTGCGGGGCACCTCGGCGACACTAGTTCTGGACCGCAAAGATTGTGAATGACGGTGGCCCAGCAAGGGCGTCGAGTCGCTCGAGTCTTTGGGGTTGTGAGGTGGCGGGAAACCCACCGGCGGATTCTCCTCAGCGCGTTGGTCGTCCTCGACTTTCTCCGGCAGGACAAAGCGGTCGACGATGCGGGCGAGGGAGTCCTTCGATTCAAATGTTCTTAGGCAAGGAGCGGACGGCTCCGGTCGTCAGCGGCACGGCGTCAAGTGGTTCCCACGGCTGGGCCACACAACTTCGACGGGCCTCCAGCGGTTACACAGACCTGCGAACCCTGGTCGACGGCAATGGACTTCGACAGCGTCGATGTCCGGGTGCTTCACTTCGATCTCCTCGGCGGTCCCGTCTCGGGTCGGCAGCCTTTCGAGGGTCTGACTTCCAGGGCGCTTCGGCGAAGATTCAGCGGTGCTCGATGGTCCCTCGGAGCACGGGAAGAGGGCGCCTAGCCAGGTCTTCTCTCGGGTCAGTCCTCGACGAACACGGCAGCCTTCGGATCGGTCGAAGCAAAAGCAACAGCAAGTCTTCTTCTTCCAGCTGGGCGTCGGGGGTCAGCAAATCCAGTTACTCTTGAGTGGAGACTCAGCTTCTGAACGCTTCTGAACAATTTCCAGTGGTGAGAGGTCCCCAGATATACTATTCTGTCTCTCATCCACACTGCTGGCACACACACAGCAGCCAATCACACAGAAGGGCATTCATGCAGTCAGTCAGCCAATCAGGCACACAGTGCATTCAGGCCACACTCCTCCCTTTCAGACACTCACAACAAGGAATGTGGATTGGGACAAGTACCCAGCCATTCAACACTACACACTGCATTCAGGCCAGTTTCGGGCAGGGCTGTCTCAGTCTTTGTCTCACATGCCAGAAACCAGACAACCACAACAAGGAGTGCATATTGGTCACCCACTCCTTTCACCCAGGTCCCACCCACAGGAGGTACCCACAACATACAGTCAAAGGGAAGGCTCCAGTCAGTCTAGCTGGGCCTTCACAACAACACCATATATGGAACTTCCACCCAACAGCCAGTCAGGGGGAAGGGACAGAGTCAGGGCTTCCCAGGACTTTGGGAAAACAAGGTAAGAGGCAATAGAAAGCAAGAGGCCACAGGGGCCATCTTGTTTTCCATCAGGAATCAACTGATTCCAATGGCAGGGCCTGGGTATCCCAAAATGGAGGACACCCAGAGCACCTGTCAGATTCAGCATGGTGCTGCCACCAGCCCATACCCTGCTCTGTGGGTCACCCACAGGTGCCCAAAAACATACACTAGGGGCACAGGGTTGTACCCCTACCCATGGGTGCCATAAGGGTATCCCATGGGTCTGTTCTCCAAACCAAAAGAGAGAGCTGCACTGCCAGGAGTCCCAAATGGACTCCTGGGCAGAAAACATAACAGAACACACGAAAAAAGGCAGAAAAGGACAAGGATTCAGAGGCCCTGTCCCTCTGATGCATTTCCAGCATCACAGTCGCCCCCCCCAGACTGAGGTGGAGGGTGCCTAATCTCCCACGGGATAGACACCCTCATCCAGACGGTCAACATACCTTCTGGAAAGGCCATCTGCATTATCGTGACTCTTCCCTGGTCTGTGCTCTATGGTGAAGTCTAGCCCTTGCAGGCTAATGGACCACCTGAGCAATTTCGGATTCTCACCCTTCATCTGCATAAGCCACTTCAGGGGCTTATGATCTGTTTGGACCTTGAAGGTGGACCCCGTAAGGTAGGGCCTAAAACGCCTAAGGCTCCAAACTATACTAAAACATTCCTTTCAGTAGCCCACTTAAGTTCTCTACCCTTGAGTTGTCTACTGATGAAGATGATAGGATGTTCTCTCCCTTTGTCATCTAACTGGGACAAGACAGCTCCAATTCCGGTGTCGCAGGCATCCGTCTGGACGATAAAGGGTCGGCTGTAGTCAGGCGCACACAACATAGGTGCCCTACACAGACTTTCTTTCAAGCCATCAAAGGCCCTCTGACAGTCTTCGGTCCAATTAACCTTCCTAGGCTGTTTGGGCGAAGTTAGAGCTGTCAGGGGTGCAGCTATGGTTCCATAGTCTGCCATGAAATTGCGATAGTACCCAGTGAGGCCCAAAAAGGCTCTCACCTGTGTTTGAGTAGTGGGAGTCTCCCAGTTCTGTACGTCCTGTACCTTACTGGAAAGAGGCTGGATTTGACCCCCTCCTACCTCATGACCAAGATAGGTAACTTTCCCCTGAGATATCTGGCACTTGGTGGCCTTGATAGTGAGGTTAGCCCTTTTCAAGGCCTGCAACACCTTATCCAGATGAGTCAAATGCTCTTCCCAGGTGGAACTGTAGACGGCAATGTCGTCTAAGTAAGCCACACAAAAGGCTTCCAGCCCACTGAGCGCATGGTTGACCAATCTCTGGAAGGTGGCAGGGGCATTCTTCAACCCAAAAGGCATGACCCTAAACTGGTAGAGTCCCTCAGGGGTGGAGAATGCCGTCTTTTCCTTGGCATGGTCCGTCAGAGCTATTTGCCAATAGCCTGAGGTAAGGTCAAAGGTGCTCACAAATTTGGCAGCACCTATGGTGTCCACGAGCTCATCAGCCCTAAGCAATGGGTGCGCGTCAGTTTTGGTGACGGCATTGACTCCTCGGTAGTCCACACAGAACCTCCAATCCTTGGTACCCGCCTGGGAACTTGCCTTAGGGACAAGGACCACTGGACTGGACCAGGGACTGGTTGAGGGTTCAATAACACCCAGATCCAACATCTTGGCGACCTCAGCCTGGATGTGGTTCTTGACGGTATCTGACATACGGTAGCACCTGCTTTTGACAGGCACACTGTCACCAGTGTCAATTTCGTGCTTACACCACGGTGTAAGGCCCGGTGTCAGTGAAAACAGAGAGGCATACTGCTGGAGCAAAGCCCTGCAGGCCCTCTGCTGCTCTGTTGTCAAATCTGGAGAGAGATGTACTCCCTCCACTGAGCCATCCTGAGGGTTGCTATGCAGCAAATCAGGAAGGGGCTCACTCTCATCCTCTTCTTGCCCTGAAGCTAGCAAGAGACATGAGACCTCTGCTCGCCTGTGGGAAGGCTTGAGCCTGTTGACATGGAATACCTGAGGGGCTACCCCAGAGGCACCCATGTCAACCAGATAATTGACTTCGCCCATCTTGGAGATTATCCTGAAGGGTCCAGTCCATTTGTCGGCCAAAGCTCTAGGCTTGGTAGGCTCCATCACAAGGATTTCCTGTCCCGGAGTCCAATCCACTTGCGAGGCTTTAAGGTCATGCCAGTACTTATTCAATTCCTGGCTGGCCTTGAGATTTGCTGTTGCCTGACCCATCATTTGTGTCATCCTCCGCCTGAGGCCTAACACATAGTCCCCCACTTGCTTGGCGGGACCTGGAGGGGTGGCATCCAAGCCTTCTCGGATCAAGGCGAGGGGCCCCCTCACGGGATGTCCAAAGAGTAACTCAAAGGGGCTGAAACCAACACCCTCTTGAGGTACCTCTCTGTAAGCAAACAGCAGGCATGGCAGGAGGAGATCCCATTTCCTCCTTAGGGGCTCTTCCAAAGCACCTAGCATGCCCTTGAGAGTTTTGTTAAATCTCTCAACCAGACCATTGGTCTGGGGGTGGTAAGAGGTGGAGAACTTGTAGGTTACCCCGCACTCTTTCCACATGGTCTTCATGTAACTGGACATGAAGTTGGATCCTCTGTCAGAGACAACCTCCTTGGGGAATCCAACATGGGTAAAAATGCCCAGGAGAGCCCTGGCAACCACCTTGGCAGTAATAGTCCGAAGGGGTATAGCCTCAGGGTACCTGGTGGCATGATCAACCAAGACCAGGATGAACCGATGTCCACCGGAAGTGGGAGGGTCCAGGGGACTGACAATGTCGATGCCCACCCTCTCGAACGGTGTGCCAACCACTGGCAATGACTGCAGTGGGGCAATGACTCTGCCTCCAGTCTTGCCAGACAACTGACAAGTTGGGCAGGTCCTGCAGTGGGACTCCACTTCTACTCCCATCCGGGGCCAGTAGAAGTGGGCAGAGAGCCTCTGCTTAGTCTTCTTGGTACCAAGATGACCAGCCAAGGGCACCTCATGTGCCAACTGCAGCAGGAAGGGCCTGTAAACCTGGGATACCACCAACCTCTTGAGGGCACCAGGTTTAGGCTTAGCGGGCTCACTAACAAGGAGCTCACCCTCCCAATAAATCTTGAATGTCCTAGGCACTTCACCTTGTGCCTGGGACAGGGCCTGTTTCCTCAGACCCTCGAGAGAGTGGCACTCTCTCTGTCCTTTACAGAAGTTTGCCCGGGAGGGTCCCCCTTCAGCTAACAAGCATTGAAGGTCGGGATGATCCTCCGGGTTGAGAACCTCTCCCACAGGAGAGTCTTCTGTCTCTTCTCCCACAGGAGTAGAGTTTGGGTTTTCCACTGGACCCAGCCCGTCCGGAGCATGGATCCCAATGGGTGCTGTCGGAACAGCAGGAAGAGAAGGTGTTCCTCCCACAGAGGTGGCCTTCTTGGTCTTCCTTCGTCTTGCCTTAGGCCTCGCCTTTGGCTCGGGTACCTGACTCACAGCCAGACCCGGTGTCACCTGTGACCTAGTGACTGCAGCAGCAGTCATGGGAAGACCATCCGAGATCAACCCCAACTCTACTAGATCATTACCTAACAGAATGTTAGCAGGGACATTGTCCTGAACCAGGACAGGAAGCTTTGCTGTCTTGTCTCCAATCATGAGTGTGACTAAGGCTACAGGCGATAATTTGGGAGGCCCACCAGCTAACCCGGTGGTTCTCAGAGGAGCACCTACATAGTCCTCTGGCTTGAGCAGGGTCCTGTCCACCACTGTCATGCTTGCCCCAGTGTCTCTCAAGCCAGTAGAAGGCTGGCCATTCAAGAGGACACTTCTCAAAAACCTACGGGTGTTCTGCGGGATAGTCGCCAGTACTTCTGCGTACTGGTCCCAGGCCCCAAGGGACACTAAGGAAATCTCTACGGGTGCACCAAAGGTGATTCCTGTAGAGGAGGGGAGGACAGTGGCCTCCACCTCAGACATGGGGTAAGGGTAGCTCAGGCTGACAGCCTGTACTCCAAGTGCCTTACCTTTACACTTGGAGTCACCCCTTCTGTGGTCCAGAGCCCCACAATCCCAACAAGTGCCAGGAGTGCGGGGTACGGCACTGGAACCACTGGGAGCCTGCTTTGCAGCAGGTGGACCACTACTCTTATTCCCACCCACAGATGACTTATCCCCACTAGGTTTTTGGGTCTTAGGAGAGGAAGGTTTTGGTTTACCCGACTGCGATTGCTTTTGGGACTCCTCAGCTTTCTGAGAGGTCCCCTTTTCTTTGTCCTTGTCCTTCCCACTGGAGTCCTTAGGGGACACCCGGTGGGAGACCCACTTGTCAACCAACCTAGCCAGCTTAAAGGGGTCCAAAATGTTCTGGTCAGCAACATACTGACGCAGCTCTGGTGAACAGGCTTCAGAAAAATGTTCAAAAAACAACAGGTGGGATAATTCAGCAAAAGTTTTCACCTTGTAACCATCAATTCACCCCATCATGTTCATGTGCGCAGCACTCACCCAGTCAACCCAAGACGTATTCTCTCTTTTCTTAAAATCCCTGAACCTTTTAAGGTATTGGGTAGGTGTCTTGCCAAACTTGGCAATTAAAGCAGACTTCATACACTCATACTGACTCCTTTCTTCCACACTCAGCTTCAGAATACAGTCATATCCAGTTTGAGGCACTCTGCTTAACAAACACTTAGCCCAATCTCTTTTATCCACATCATGAATTGCACAAGCCATTTCAAATGCTTCAATCCATTGGAGGATATCTGAACTCTCCAAAAACACACCAACCAAATCTTTCATAAACTTGGTGGCTGGGGACCTGCCATTCTCAATTGGTCTAGCTGAAGTCTCCACTCGAGCTTTCTCTAACTGGATTCTCTGACATTCAGTGTCCTTGTCTTTGAGCGCAAGATCCCTATTCTTGAGTTCCACTTGCTGTGCCAGCTCCTCTTTCTTAAGCTCAGCTTCTATTTCCAACTTGCGATATTCAAAGGTTAACTTCATCCTTAATAACTCAAGTTCCATGGAATTGCTGGGGTTCGGAACAGAGGCAGCAGGAATGGCGGCATTCCCAGAAACAGATTCAGCGACAACCCCAGGGGCAGAGTCCTCACTGGTTGCATCCCCCCCTTCATCAAGAGTTTCACCATCAGTTTGGTAGTCCACCAGGGCAGCTATCAGCTCAGCCCTAGACTTATCCACAAAGTCTAACTCCCTGGCTTCACAAGCACTCTGGAGAGCCTCTAAGCTCATCCTAGTCAATTTACCATTCGCAATGGACTCCATTGCTTGTAATGCAGTTATTTGGAACACACCAGAACCTTAATCTAATAAAAGTGCGGATATTTTGTAAGTGGCACGGTTATACACTGAGTCTTAAAACCATAAGCATCCCACTGCTGCCACCAGCTTGTAAAGACCGGTGGGGGGGTCTGTACTTCCGCTCTCTATATGGTAGAGGAGAGGCACAGAGGACCCCAGCCAAGATTCTCTATTACGGTAGCTATGGACGAGCAATCAAGGCCTAGCTTCTCAGGAGGTGATGCAGGCTGGTTCTTAAGTACAGTGTATCCCCAAGCCCCCACAAAGGAATGTCCACACACTGTATTACTGAAAATACAGTCTTTATATAATTAATATTCAAGGGTTATGTACACTTATCACAATAACGCACTTTGTGCTCAGGAAAATCAATAATGGTAAATATCTACAATTCTAAAGTGGTACCACTAATATTAGACCTCATTACAGTGCATTCACAATACTGTCAAAATGGCACATAGATCAATAAGAAGGAAACCAGCAATAGAGAGAGGAGAGATAACAGATGGTTGAAACAATAGGCAGAATACTGGCCCCTACCACTGGACACAGTTCGGTGTGGAGATCCCCCCACCTGGGCAACCTGTAAAATAAAGAGATATAACACAAGCCCAGTCCATATATTGTTCAATAGTCTTATTCTCTCCTACAATGTTTTTACCCCCCCAATGTACCTGGTGGAGTCGAGTTCTTCGAAGAAGCGTCGACAGATCCTTCTTGAGTGACCCCCTTTAAAGCAGGAGTCACGGATCGTCGAGAGGCGTCGAGAAGCGTCGAGGAACTCGGTGTTCGGTGTCGGGGAATCAACGGCCCTTCTTGAATGCCTTCCCTTTCAAGCGGGAGACACGGGGCGTCGAACGTCCGACAACAAACAGGGTAGAACAGCGTCGATGAGGCGGCAGGCTTCGATCCGAGCGGTGCTCGTCGGCGTCGAGACGTCGGCGTCCTGCGAGGAAGAGGCGTGCGGGGCACCTCGGCGACACTAGTTCTGGACCGCAAAGATTGTGAATGACGGTGGCCCAGCAAGGGCGTCGAGTCGCTCGAGTCTTTGGGGTTGTGAGGTGGCGGGAAACCCACCGGCGGATTCTCCTCGGCGCGTTGGTCGTCCTCGACTTTCTCCGGCAGGACAAAGCGGTCGACGATGCGGGCGAGGGAGTCCTTCGATTCAAATGTTCTTAGGCAAGGAGCGGACGGCTCCGGTCGTCGGCGGCACGGCGTCAAGTGGTTCCCACGGCTGGGCCACACAACTTCGACGGGCCTCCAGCGGTTACACAGACCTGCGAACCCTGGTCGACGGCAATGGACTTCGACAGCGTCGATGTCCGGGTGCTTCACTTCGATCTCCTCGGCGGTCCCGTCTCGGGTCGGCAGCCTTTCGAGGGTCTGACTTCCAGGGCGCTTCGGCGAAGATTCAGCGGTGCTCGATGGTCCCTCGGAGCACGGGAAGAGGGCGCCTAGCCAGGTCTTCTCTCGGGTCAGTCCTCGATGAACATGGCAGCCTTCGGATCGGTCGAAGCAAAAGCAACAGCAAGTCTTCTTCTTCCAGCTGGGCGTCGGGGGTCAGCAAATCCAGTTACTCTTGAGTGGAGACTCAGCTTCTGAACGCTTCTGAACAATTTCCAGTGGTGAGAGGTCCCCAGATATACTATTCTGTCTCTCATCCACACTGCTGGCACAGACACAGCAGCCAATCACACAGAAGGGCATTCATGCAGTCAGTCAGCCAATCAGGCACACAGTGCATTCAGGCCACACTCCTCCCTTTCAGACACTCACAACAAGGAATGTGGATTGGGACAAGTACCCAGCCATTCAACACTACACACTGCATTCAGGCCAGTTTCGGGCAGGGCTGTCTCAGTCTTTGTCTCACATGCCAGAAACCAGACAACCACAACAAGGAGTGCATATTGGTCACCCACTCCTTTCACCCAGGTCCCACCCACAGGAGGTACCCACAACATACAGTCAAAGTGAAGGCTCCAGTCAGTCTAGCTGGGCCTTCACAACAACACCATATATGGAACTTCCACCCAACAGCCAGTCAGGGGGAAGGGACAGAGTCAGGGCTTCCCAGGACTTTGGGAAAACAAGGTAAGAGGCAATAGAAAGCAAGAGGCCACAGGGGCCATCTTGTTTTCCATCAGGAATCAACTGATTCCAATGGCAGGGCCTGGGTATCCCAAAATGGAGGACACCCAGAGCACCTGTCAGATTCAGCATGGTGCTGCCACCAGCCCATACCCTGCTCTGTGGGTCACCCACAGGTGCCCAAAAACATACACTAGGGGCACAGGGTTGTACCCCTACCCATGGGTGTCATAAGGGTATCCCATGGGTCTGTTCTCCAAACCAAAAGAGAGAGCTGCACTGCCAGGAGTCCCAAATGGACTCCTGGGCAGAAAACATAACAGAACACACGAAAAAAGGCAGAAAAGGACAAGGATTCAGAGGCCCTGACCCTCTGATGCATTTCCAGCATCACACCTTCAAATCCAGCAAAGCTGCTGGGGGACTCTATAGGTAAGGGAAATTAGCCATAGAATGAGAATTCTCCCTAACACATCTCCCCCAATGAACTGCAGCTTACAGATGTCCTCACAACATAGTTTATTGGGAAGGGTGAGTACCACTGACAACATACAGATGTCCTTGTAAAAAATCACATTGAGATTGCAGAAGTGCAGTACCACTGGCAACATACAGATGTCCTCATACGAAATCTGATATTACTCTTGAGGACATCTGTATGTTCTCAGTCGTACTGCACCTTCTCAAAAAATAATAGCTTGTATGGTAACAGTATCCAGAAAGGGAAACCTACATGCAGCCAAAAGGGACAAGGAAAGTGGCCTAAATGTAGCCCAACTCCCCCTGGCTGAGAATAGAATGATCCCTATGGAGGTGTGTCCCGCTCTGTGTTTCATGCTACGTGATAGCTGCTAGAGCTGCTTACCTACTGGAGACTCTTCAGTCTAGCTGCTAGAGCTGCTAACCTACTGGAGACTCTTGAGTCTAGCAGCTAGAGCTGTTAACCTATGGGAGACTCTTGAGTCTAGCTGCTAGAGCTGCTAACCTACTGGAGACGCTTGAGTCTAGCAGCTAGAGCTGCTAACCTACTGGAGTCTCTTGAGTCTAGCTGCTATAGCTGCTAGAGCTGCTAACCTACTGGACACCCTTGAGTCTAGCTGCTAGAGCCACTAACCTACTGGAAACTCTTGAGTCTAGCTGCTAGAGCTGCTTACCTACTGGAGACTCTTGAGTCTAGCTGCTTGAGTCTCTCCACCATGGCTGTTGTGGAGGAGGATCAATTCTACTCATAAGCTCTCCCAAAGCATGAAACACGTGCAGTGTGTTGCACTCTCTGTTTCATGTGTTCCGTGTGTTCCTGGTTCAAGAGCGGCATACCATGGAGTATATTGATAGCAGTAAGTAAGAAAAGAGTCAAGGGTTTAAGGACCCTCGTCCCCTGCACACCACTGTATTGGAAACAGTCGAAATTTAAAAAAGATTTGTGAAGTAAAATCTCAGAGAAAAGGCTTTGAAAAACACAGAAATATTTTATTTATTCAAACTGGTGTCAATATTAGAGCTCTACGCGCTTCAGGATTTCCCCTTCCTCCGGAGCAAAAATGATGTCATCATTATAGAACCTTTTTATCTTCTTGATCTACAAAGTAAACAGAATATTTAAAAGAAACTAGTGATCTTGTAAATCTCTCAAACTGCAAATGTAATAAATCATAAAATACATGACCTCAGCATCCTCAGGGGTCCTCATTCACCTGGATTATGTTGCGAACAAAAGCTCTCTGTCTACTGAGTTCTTTGCATTGAAGCAAGTCTGTTCTCAATTAGTTGTATACAGCAGAGTGTTAACTTCACACTGTAGAGAAAGAGATGTACAGGTTGGGCAGAATTAGGATAGGAACTACACTCCGCAGCCAAAAAGACATATGTCTAAAGTCTATTCAGACAAAATTCAGAGATAACCTATGGACGGCCTGACCTCCTATGTGGACAGTGAATGGTGAATAGTGGAGTGGTCGGCTAGAGGCAAGCACAACAAGGTAATGCTTCTGGTCTATGGACGGCCTGACCTCCTATGCAGACAGTGAATGGTGAATAGTGGATTGATCGGCTAGAGGCAAGCACAAGGTAATGCTTCTCGTCTATGGATGGCCTGATTTCCTATGCAGACAGTGAATGGTGATTAGTGGATTGATCGGTTAGAGGCAATGTGGGATGTCTTAACCCACTCATCCAAGCCCTGCAACAGTACTGTGCATTATGGCAGCAGAAACATCAGAATGGCCACTGGAAAGCATGCTGCTCGCTCAAAATCATCCAAAAATGCGCAGTAAAAATCTGAAAGATAGGCTGCCATCCACATTTGCCTATTTTAGTGAGCACAGGAGATCACTGGCCAAAACAACCATTGAGCTATACAGCAAGTAGCCTGAAACCACTTGGAAATAGCAATGCTGATTGCCAAAAGAAACACAAAGCTGTTGGGAATATGTTTTCTTGATTGTCAAAAATGTGCTAAAATCATGGCTCATAAAGCACCTAAAAGATCCAACCTCTTTGTTGGGTGTTCCACATTACTCTACTGCAAGAATCCAAATCAATACAATATCAGCATGAATCCTATGGTATCAGAGCAAAATCCTATTTTAACGATACTGATGGAAAGACAGCTGTCAAAATGGGTGTAGTACCGTTACTCGCCTCTGTCAGGTGCTGGCGATTTATAATTCTAACAGGAGAACTGGTGTTTCAGAAGTTAAATATACCAAAGAAGGGAATTCCACCAAAATGCCATATAGAGCGCCACACATTGATTTAATGTGTAAAAAGACTTGATTTAAGATATGTTGCTTATTGTAAGTTTATACAAATTCTTTTTACAAGGAACTATGTTGCATTTGACCAGAAGGTAATCTGATTTAGTTAAAACTTCAAGAGGCCTTCTGTCCCTGAGAACCCTTCACACCTTTTCCCTGGACAAAGGAAGCCTCCCTTGCCCTTGGATAAGAGATTGACAAGCTGGTGTGAACAGGAACTGGGGAGTGGCAGCCTGGCCTGTTGCTCTCAGTCAAGACAATAGAGTCTTTCAATTGAATAGAATACGCTAAATTCAGGTGTAACTGTCAACAACTGCTCTGGGAGAGACAGGACATGTGACCTCTGAGTCAGACAGCTTTAGGGGCGGAGACAAACCATTGTGGATTCAGGTAGCCCAGCAAATATATGTTTTATAAAATTGCGTATAACAAATTTTACCAAGCTGACAAAAATATGAAACTTTGGGATTCTTAAAATGAAAAATTCACCCACAATTTAAGATTAAGCTGGATGCTGTGTAATGTTCTGAGACCAAACCCCGGAATTATTAATATCACAGCTGCAGTGTTGTTACTATGAACATAAGAACTTACAGTAATATGCCCAGAGAGTATTTGCATGCATGTATCAAATTTGGAGCAGAATGAATATTGGAAAACCCACCAAAAGCGCGAAATGTTGTCATTTCTGAACCCAAGCTCGTAGGAACATGGGACTTGAGTGGAGACATGCCTTAATTAATCTGTGATGTGTATATGTATTATGAACAATTTCTGTATCTGGGAAATATGTTTTTGGGGTAAAATTGATTTTCTATGAAAAAGCAAAGGGGAGTGTTTTCACCTAAGCCATAAACATGACACCGGGTGACACGCTGCTCCTGTCTCAAATCAGGGGACAGGAAATTCTCTGACCTATCAGGATCCTTAGAGGGTTGGGCATTGTAGAATCAGCCTCCCCACCCCCTTTGGAAACACATAAATAGGAACTGCTGAGACCCAGATAGAACACTCTCTTTTTCCCACTACTAACCGATTCCTGTGAAGCACTCTGCCAGACTAGATCCTGACAATATCCAGACTGAGACTCCAGACTCCAGATCTAGATCCAGAGACCAGAATTCTAGAACCCAACCTCTAGAGCCTTGAAGCAGAGAGACCTAAACCAAAAGCTGAATCCTTTTCAGCAGGCTTCAGAATCTTTTGCAAACCTGATTCTCACATTCAACAGCCGGGCTGAGCTGTATGCTTCTAGCTAAGAACCCTGCACTAGAACTGAGGTACAGACCCAGAAAGCAGTGCTGTAATCCAAGACCCATCAGATCCAGTTCAAGAGGCCGCAGACCGCGTGCGTGCTGAACGCAGAACCCAGAGGGCCTGAGACCGTCCGGTGGCGAGAGTGAAGACAAAACCCTTGACCAGATCTTTGACAAGGCGCATTCCATTCCAAAGCCTAGGAGTGAGTATCTAGTCTAGAACTGTCCATAACCAATCTCTTAGTTTAAAGTAATCCTCTTCCATCCATCTCAACCTGTCCAGAACTGCATTATAGAATCTTGTGTCCATCCTGTTGATTTCAAATCTGTAAAGTGCATCTGTCATTTTGAAATCTTGACTTTCTTTCTGCAAAATCTACCTTCACAAGAACCTCCGTAACTTTTGAACCTCACGTCCTAGAACCGAAATGTAACTGTCAATTTAAAGCTAAGATCCTAAGCTTTCCAAAAGACACAACAGGACACTCCAATTCATTACAGTCTTTCCGTAATCACGATTTACGCACGCAGAAAAATTGCAGCGAATTGCAATTTGGCTCAATTTCATTCTCTGTCAAAATAGCTGTTTCTTGTTCTCAATTGCTGAAATTCGTTTTCAGTTTGATAATCATTCATGAATCATTGCTAGTGTTGACCTGAACCAATCTAAAGTAATTCTCACTAGTGCTGAATCTCCTTTAGTGAATTAAAATCAATTTAGTATATTTTCCCATCCATTGCAATGACATTCAAAAGCGTTTTGACCTGTGTTTTAAAATCATTCCTATGTCTCTCCAGCTTGCTGGGGGGACTGGATTGAACCGCATTATTGATTGTATTTCTGATAACTGTGTGCCCTCATTTCCATCTCTCCATATTGCATACTGGGGGGATTGAGTAGTCACAGGGGAAAAAGTGATTATCTTTGTCTTTATCTTATCTTTGTCTTTTGATTGAAACCATATCAAGTTATTTCTGGGTTGCATTCTTTCCCATAATTGCATTTCCTTGAATCATATAAGGTATTCTCTGCTACAGTATCCTTCATATTCATACTCCTAAGTGATTAAAGAGATTGTCAATTTTGTAATATTACCGCTTGTTGATTACCGTCCATATTCATAAGTGTGCTATTCCGATATTCTTTTGTTCATAAAAGTGTGATATATATATATTGTTTAATACTTAAAATAAACCTTTTAATTTGCAAAACAAATCTACTTCTTGGCTCAGTGAGGTCAGGGGGATTCAAAGAGAGGGGCGTTATATAAGGGTTCATCATCCAGATTTAAAGAACTTTGACATAAAAGTATATAAATAGGGGCTTCCATTGGGCATCCCATCTGTAAAGACTGGTAGGGGGTGTCTGTACTTCTGCTCCCTATATGGTGGAAGAGAGGCACAGAGGACCCCAGCCAAGATTCTCTATTATGGTAACGATGGACGAGCAATCAAGGCCTAGCTTCTCAGGAGGTGATGCAGGCTGGTTCTTAAGTACAGTGTATCCCCAAGCCCCCACAAAGGAATGTCCACACACTGTATTACTGAAAACACAGTCTTTATATAATCAATATTCAAGGTTATATACACTTATCATAATAACTCACTTTGTACTTAGGAAAATCAACAATGGCAAATATATACAGTTCTAAAGTGGTACCACCCTTTGTATTAGATCTCATGAAAAGTGCATCAACAATACTGTAACAATGTCACACAGATCCATAGAGTGAAACCAGCAATAGAGAGAGGAGAGATAACAGATGGTTGAAACAATAGGCAGAATACTGGCCCTAGCTACTGGACACAGTTCTGTGTGGAGATCCCCCCACCTGGGCAACCTGTAAAATAAAGAGATATAACACAAGCCCAGTCCATATATTGTTCAATAGTCTTATTCTCTCCTACAATGTTTTTACCCCCCCAATGTACCTGGTGGAGTCGAGTTCTTCGAAGAGGCGTCGACAGATCCTTCTTGAATGACCCCCTTTAAAGCAGGAGTCACGGATCGTTGAGAGGCATCGAGAAGCGTCGAGGAACTCGGTGTTCGGTGTCGGGGAATCGACGGCCCTTCTTGAATGCCTTCCCTTTCAAGCGGGAGACACGGGGCGTCGAACGTCCGACAACAAACGGGGTAGAACGGCGTCGATGAGGCAGCAGGCTTCGATCCGAGCGGTGCTCGTCGGCGTCGAGACGTCGGCGTCCTGCGAGGAAGAGGCGTGCGGGGCACCTCGGCGACACTAGTTCTGGACCGCAAAGATTGTGAATGACGGTGGCCCAACAAGGGCGTCGAGTCGCTCGAGTCTTTGGGGTCGTGAGGTGGCGGGAAACCCACCGGCGGATTCTCCTCGGCGCGTTGGTCGTCCTCGACTTTCTCTGGCAGGACAAAAGCGGTCGACGATGCGGACGAGGGAGTCCTTCGATTCAAATGTTCTTAAGCAAGGAGCGGACGGCTCCGGTCGTCGGCGGCACGGCGTCAAGTGGTTCCCACGGCTGGGCAAGACAACTTCGATGGGCCTCCAGCGGTTACACAGACCTGCGAACCCTGGTCGACGGCAATGGACTTCGACGGCGTCGATGTCCGGGTGCTTTACTTCGATCTCCTCGGCGGTCCCGTCTCGGGTCGGCAGCCTTTCGAGGGTCTGACTTCCAGGGCGCTTCGGCGAAGATGTAGCGGTGCTCGATGATCCCTCGGAGCACGGGAAGAGGGCGCCTTACCAGGTCCTCTCTCGGGTCAGTCCTCGACGAATTCGGCAACCTTCAGATCTGTCGAAGCAAATGCAGCAGCAAGTCTTCTTCTTCCAGCTGGACGTCGAAGATCAGCAGTTCCAGTTACTCTTGAGTGGAGACTCAGCTTCTGAACGCTTCTGAACAATTTCCAGTGGTGAGAGGTCCCCAGATATACTATTCTGTCTCTCATCCACACTGCTGGCACACACACAGTAGCCAATCACACAGAAGGGCATTCATGCAGTCAGTCAGCCAATCAGGCACACAGTGCATTCAGGCCACACTCCTCCCTTTCAGACACTCACAACAAGGAATGTGGATTGGGACAAGTACCCAGCCATTCAACACTACACACTGCATTCAGGCCAGTTTCGGGCAGGGCTGTCTCAGTCTTTGTCTCACATGCCAGAAACCAGACAACCACAACAAGGAGTGCATATTGGTCACACACTCCATTCACCCAGGTCCCACCCACAGGAGGTACCCACAACATACAGTCACTGGGAAGGCTCCAGTCAGTCTAGCTGGGCCTTCACAACAACACCATATATGGAACTTCCACCCAACAGCCAGTCAGGGGGAAGGGACAGAGTCAGGGCTTCCCAGGACTTTGGGAAAAACAAGATAACAGGCAATAGAAAGCAAGAGGCCACAGGGGCCATCTTGTTTTCTATCAGGAATCAACTGATCCCAATGGCAGGGCCTGGGTATCCCAAAATGGAGGACACCCAGAGCACCTGTCAAATTCAGCATGGAGCTGCCACCAGCCCATACCCTGCTCTGTGGGCCACCCACAGGTGCCCAAAAACATACACTAGGGGCACAGGGTTGTACCCCTACCCATGGGTGCCATAAGGGTATCCCATGGGTCTGTTCACCAAACCAAAAGAGAGAGCTGCACTGCCAGGAGTCCCAAATGGACTCCTGGGCAGAAAACATGACAGAACA
The DNA here is from genome assembly GCF_040938575.1 of Ambystoma mexicanum. Lineage (NCBI taxonomy): Eukaryota > Metazoa > Chordata > Amphibia > Caudata > Ambystomatidae > Ambystoma > Ambystoma mexicanum. Next base: position 1,220,353 of record NW_027182485.1, read on the forward strand.
CACGATAAAAGGCAGTAAAGGACAAGGATTCAGAGGCCCTGTCCCTCTGATGCATTTCCAGCATCACAGTCGCCCCCCCCCAGACTGAGGTGGAGGGTGTCTAATCTCCCACGGGATAGACACCCTCATCCAGACGGTCAACATACCTTCTGGAAAGGCCATCTGCATTATCGTGACTCTTCCCTGGTCTGTGCTCTATGGTGAAGTCTAGCCCTTGCAGGCTAATGGACCACCTGAGCAATTTCGGATTCTCACCCTTCATCTGCATAAGCCACTTCAGGGGCTTATGATCTGTTTGGACCTTGAAGGTAGACCCCGTAAGGTAGGGCCTAAAATGCCTAAGGCTCCAAACTATGCTAAAACACTCCTTTTCAACAGTAGCCCACCTAAGTTCTCTACCCTTGAGTTGTCTACTGATGAATATGATAGGATGTTCTCTCCCTTTGTCATCTAACTGGGACAAGACAGCTCCAATTCCGGTGTCGCAGGCATCCGTCTGGACGATAAAGGGTCGGCTGTAGTCAGGCGCACACAACACAGGTGCCCTACACAGACTTTCTTTCAAGCCATCAAAGGCCCTCTGACAGTCTTCGGTCCAATTAACCTTCCTAGGCTGTTTGGGTGAAGTTAGAGCTGTCAGGGGTGCAGCTATGGTTCCATAGTCTGCCATGAAATTGCGATAGTACCCAGTGAGGCCCAAAAAGGCTCTCACCTGGGTTTGAGTAGTGGGAGTCTCCCAGTTCTGTACATCCTGTACTTTACTGGAGAGAGGTTGGATTTGACCCCCTCCTACCTCATGACCAAGATAGGTAACTTTCCCCTGATCTATCTGGCACTTGGTGGCCTTGATAGTGAGGTTAGCCCTTTTCAAGGCCTGCAACACCTTATCCAGATGTGTCAAATGCTCTTCCCAGGTGGAACTGTAGACGGCAATGTCGTCTAAGTAAGCCACACAAAAGGCTTCCAGCCCACTGAGCGCATGGTTGACCAATCTCTGGAAGGTGGCAGGGGCATTCTTCAACCCAAAAGGCATGACCCTAAACTGGTAGAGTCCCTCAGGTGTTGAGAAGGCCGTCTTTTCCTTGGCATGGTCCGTCAGAGCTATTTGCCAATAGCCTGAGGTAAGGTCAAAGGTGCTCACAAATTTGGCAGCACCTATGGTGTCCACGAGCTCATCAGCCCTGGCCAATGGGTGCGCGTCAGTTTTGGTGACGGCATTGACTCCTCGGTAGTCCACACAGAACCTCCAATCCTTGGTACCCGCCTGGGAACTTGCCTTGGGGACAAGGACCACTGGGCTGGACCAGGGACTGGTTGAGGGTTCAATAACACCCAGATCCAACATCTTGGCGACCTCAGCCTGGATGTGGTTCTTGACGGTATCTGACATACGATAGCACCTGCTTTTGACAGGCACACTGTCACCAGTGTCAATTTCATGCTTACACCACGGTGTAAGGCCCGGTGTCAGTGAAAACAGAGAGGCATACTGCTGGAGCAAAGCCCTGCAGGCCCTCTGCTGCTCTGTTGTCAAATCTGGAGAGAGATGTACTCCCTCCACTGAGCCATCCTGAGGGTTGCTATGCAGCAAATCAGGAAGGGGCTCACTCTCATCCTCTTCTTGCCCTGAAGCTAGCAAGAGACATGAGACCTCTGCTCGCCTGTGGAAAGGCTTGAGCCTGTTGACATGGAATACTTGAGGGGCTACCCCAGCGGCTCCTATGTCAACCAGATAATTGACTTCGCCCATCTTGGAGATGATCCTGAAGGGTCCAGTCCATTTGTCTGCCAAAGCTCTAGGCTTGGTATTCTCCATCACAAGGATTTCCTGTCCCGGAGTCCAATCCACTTGCGAGGCTTTAAGGTCATGGCAGTACTTATTCAATTCCTGGCTGGCCTTGAGATTTGCTGTTGCCTGACCCATCATCTGTGTCATCCTCCGTCTGAGGCCTAACACATAGTCCCCCACTTGCTTGGCGGGACCTGGAGGGGTGGCTTCCAAGCCTTCTCGGATCAAGGCGAGGGGCCCCCTCACGGGATGTCCAAAGAGTAACTCAAAGGGGCTGAAACCAACACCCTCTTGAGGTACCTCTCTGTAAGCAAACAGCAGGCATGGCAGGAGGAGATCCCATTTCCTCCTTAGGGGCTCTTCCAAAGCACCTAGCATGCCCTTGAGAGTTTTGTTAAATCTCTCAACCAGACCATTGGTCTGGGGGTGGTAAGAGGTGGAGAACTTGTAGGTTACCCCGCACTCTTTCCACATGGTTTTCATGTAACTAGACATGAAGTTGGATCCTCTGTCAGAGACAACCTCCTTGGGGAATCCAACACGGGTGAAAATGCCCAGGAGAGCCCTGGCAACCACCTTGGCAGTAACAGTCCGAAGGGGTATTGCCTCAGGGTACCTGGTGGCATGATCTACCAAGACCAGGATGAACCGATGTCCACCTGAAGTGGGAGGGTCAAGGGGACCGACGATGTCGATGCCCACCCTCTCAAATGGTGTGCCAACCACTGGTAATGGCTGCAGTGGGGCAATGACCCTGCCTCCAGTCTTGCCAGACAACTGACAAGTTGGGCAGGTCCTGCAGTGGGACTCCACCTCTACTCCCATCCGTGGCCAGTAGAAATGGGCAGAGAGCCTCTGCTTAGTCTTCTTGGTCCCAAGATGACCAGCCAAGGGCACCTCATGCGCCAACTGCAGTAGGAAGGGCCTGTAAACCTGGGGTACCACCAACCTCTTGAGGGCACCAGGTTCAGGCTTAGAGGGCTCACTAACAAGGAGCTCACCCTCCCAATAAATCTTGAATGTCCTAGGCACTTCTCCTTGTGCCTGGGACAGGGCCTGTTTCCTCAGACCCTCGAGAGAGTGGCACTCTCTCTGTCCCCTACAGAAGTCTGCCCGGGAGGGTCCCCCTTCAGCTAACAAGCATTGAAGGTCGGGATGATCCTCCGGGTTGAGAACCTCTCCCACAGGAGAGTCTTCTGTCTCTTCTCCCACAGGAGTTGAGTTTGGGTTTTCCACTGGACCCAGCCCGTCCGGAGCATGGATCCCAATGGGTGCTGTCGGAACAGCAGGAAGAGAAGGTGTTCCCTCCACAGAGGTGGCCTTCTTGGTCTTCCTCCTTCTTGCCTTAGGCCTCGCCTTTGGCTCGGGTACCTGACTCACAGCCAGACCCGGTGTCACTTGTGACCTAGTGACTGCAGCAGCAGTCATGGGAAGACCATCCGAGATCAACCCCAACTCTACTAGATCATTTCCTAACAGAATGTTAGCAGGGACATTGTCCTGAACCAGGACAGGAAGCTTTGCTGTCTTGTCTCCAATCATGAGTGTGACTAAGGCTACAGGCGATAATTTGGGAGGCCCACCAGCTAACCTGGTGGTTCTCAGAGGAGCACCTACATAGTCCTCTGGCTTGAGCAGGGTCCTGTCCACCACTGTCATGCTTGCCCCAGTGTCTCTCAAACCAGTAGAAGGCTGGCCATTCAAGAGGACACTTCTCAAAAACCTACGGGTGTTCTGTGGGATAGTCGCCAGTACTTCTGCATACTGGTCCCAGGCCCCAAGGGACACTAAGGAAATCTCTACCGGGGCACCAAATGTGATCCCGGTAGAGGAGGGGAGGACAGTGGCCTCCACCTCAGACACGGGGGAAGGGTAGGTCAGGCTGACAGCCTGTACTCCAAGTGCCTTACCTTTACACTTGGAGTCACCCCTTTTGTGATCCAGAGCCCCACAGTCCCAACAAGTGCCAGGAGTGCGGGGTACGGTACTGGAACCACTGGGAGCCTGCTTTGCAGCAGGTGGACCACTACTCTTATTCCCACCCACAGATGACTTATCCCCACTAGATTTTTGGGTCTTAGGAGAGGAAGGTTTTGGTTTACCCGACTGTGATTGCTTTTGGGACTCCTCAGCTTTCTGAGAGGTCCCCTTTTCTTTGTCCTTGTCCTTCCCACTGGAGTCCTTAGGGGACACCCGGTGGGAGACCCACTTGTCAGCCAACCTAGCCAGCTTAAAGGGGTCCAAAATGTTCTGGTCAGCCACATACTGACGCAGCTCTGGTGAACAGGCTTCAGAAAAATGCTCAAAAAACAAGAGGTGGGACAATTCAACAAAAGTCTTAACCTTGTATCCATCAATCCACCCCATCATGTTCATGTGCGCAGCACTCACCCAGTCAACCCAAGACACGTTCTCTCTTTTCTTAAAATCCCTGAACCTTTTAAGGTATTGGGTAGGTGTCTTGCCAAACTTGGCAATCAAAGCAGACTTCATACACTCATACTGACCCCTTTCTTCCACACTCAGCTTCAGAATACAGTCATATCCAGTTTGAGGCACTCTGCTTAACAAACACTTAGCCCAATCTCTTTTATCAACATCATGAATTGCACAAGCCATTTCAAACGCTTCAATCCATTGGAGGATATCTGAACCCTCCAAAAACACACCAACCAAATCTTTCATAAACTTGGTGGCTGGGGCCCTGCCACTCTCAATTGGTTTAGCTGAAGTCTCCACTCAAGCTTTCTCTAGCTGGATTCTCTGACATTCAGTGTCCTTGTCTTTGAGCGCAAGATCCCTATTCTTGAGTTCCACTTGCTGGGCCAGCTCCTCTTTCTTAAGCTCAGCTTCTATTTCCAACTTGCGATATTCAAAGGCTAACTTCATCCTTAATAACTCAAGTTCCATGGAATTGCTGGGGTTCGGAACAGAGGCATCAGGAATGGCGGCATTCCCAGAAACAGATTCAGCGACAACCCCAGGGGCAGAGTCCTCACTGGTTGCATCCCCCCCTTCATCAAGAGTTTCACCATCCGTCTGGTAGTCCACCAGGGCAGCTATCAGCTCAGCCCTAGACTTATCCACAAAGTCTAACTCCCTGGCTTCACAAGCACTCTGGAGAGCCTCTAAGCTCATCCTAGTCAATTTACCATTTGCAATAGACTCCATTGTTTGTAATGCAGTTATTGTGTACACAACTAAACCTTAATTTAATAAAGTGCGGATATTTTGTAAGTGGCACGGTTATACACTGATTCTTAAAACCATAAGCATCCCACCGCTGCCACCAGGCTTGTAAAGACTGGTAGGGGGTGTCTGTTCTTCTGCTCCCTATATGGTGGAAGAGAGGCACTGAGGACCCCAGCCAAGATTCTCTATTATGGTAACGATGGACGAGCAATCAAGGCCTAGCTTCTCAGGAGGTGATGCAGGCTGGTTCTTAAGTACAGTGTATCCCCAAGCCCCCACAAAGGAATGTCCACACACTGTATTACTGAAAACACAGTCTTTATATAATCAATATCCAAGGTTATATACACTTATCATAATAACTCACTTTGTACTTAGGAAAATCAACAATGGCAAATATATACAGTTCTAAAGTGGTACCACCCTTTGTATTAGATCTCATGAAAAGTGCATCAACAATACTGTAACAATGACACACAGATCCATAGAGTGAAACCAGCAATAGAGAGAGGAGAGATAACAGATGGTTGAAACAATAGGCAGAATACTGGCCCTAGCTACTGGACACAGTTCTGTGTGGAGATCCCCCCACCTGGGCAACCTGTAAAATAAAGAGATATAACACAAGCCCAGTCCATATATTGTTCAATAGTCTTATTCTCTCCTACAATGTTTTTACCCCCCCAATGTACCTGGTGGAGTCGAGTTCTTCGAAGAGGCGTCGACAGATCCTTCTTGAATGACCCCCTTTAAAGCAGGAGTCACGGATCGTCGAGAGGCGTCGAGAAGCGTCGAGGAACTCGGTGTTCGGTGTCGGGGAATCGACGGCCCTTCTTGAATGCCTTCCCTTTCAAGCGGGAGACACGGGGCGTCGAAAGTCCGACAACAAACATGGTAGAACGGCGTCGATGAGGCGGCAGGCTTCGATCCGAGCGGTGCTCGTCGGCGTCGAGACGTCGGCGTCCTGCGAGGAAGAGGCGTGCGGGGCACCTCGGCGACACTAGTTCTGGACCGCAAAGATTGTGAATGACGGTGGCCCAACAAGGGCGTCGAGTCGCTCGAGTCTTTGGGGTCGTGAGGTGGCGGGAAACCCATCGGCGGATTCTCCTCGGCGCGTTGGTCGTCCTCGACTTTCTCCGGCAGGACAAAAGCGGTCGACGATGCGGACGAGGGAGTCCTTCGATTCAAATGTTCTTAGGCAAGGAGCGGACGGCTCCGGTCGTCGGCGGCATGGCGTCAAGTGGTTCCCACGGCTGGGCAACACAACTTCGACGGGCCTCCAGCGGTTACACAGACCTGCGAACCCTGGTCGACGGCAATGGACTTCGACGGCGTCGATGTCCGGGTGCTTCACTTCGATCTCCTCGGCGGTCCCTTATCGGGTCGGCAGCCTTTCGAGGGTCTGACTTCCAGGGCGCTTCGGCGAAGATGTAGCGGTGCTCGATGATCCCTCGGAGCATGGGAAGAGGGCGCCTTACCAGGTCCTCTCTCGGGTCAGTCCTCGACGAATTCGGCAACCTTCAGATCTGTCGAAGCAAATGCAGCAGCAAGTCTTCTTCTTCCAGCTGGACATCGAGGATCAGCAGTTCCAGTTACTCTTGAGTGGAGACTCAGCTTCTGAACGCTTCTGAACAATTTCCAGTGGTGAGAGGTCCCCAGATATACTATTCTGTCTCTCATCCACACTGCTGGCACACACACAGCAGCCAATCACACAGAAGGGCATTCATGCAGTCAGTCAGCCAATCAGGCACACAGTGCATTCAGGCCACACTCCTCCCTTTCAGACACTCACAACAAGGAATGTGGATTGGGACAAGTACCCAGCCATTCAACACTACACACTGCATTCAGGCCAGTTTCGGGCAGGGCTGTCTCAGTCTTTGTCTCACATGCCAGAAACCAGACAACCACAACAAGGAGTGCATATTGGTCACACACTCCATTCACCCAGGTCCCACCCACAGGAGGTACCCACAACATACAGTCACTGGGAAGGCTCCAGTCAGTCTAGCTGGGCCTTCACAACAACACCATATATGGAACTTCCACCCAACAGCCAGTCAGGGGGAAGGGACAGAGTCAGGGCTTCCCAGGACTTTGGGAAAAACAAGATAACAGGCAATAGAAAGCAAGAGGCCACAGGGGCCATCTTGTTTTCTATCAGGAATCAACTGATCCCAATGGCAGGGCCTGGGTATCCCAAAATGGAGGACACCCAGAGCACCTGTCAAATTCAGCATGGAGCTGCCACCAGCCCATACCCTGCTCTGTGGGCCACCCACAGGTGCCCAAAAACATACACTAGGGGCACAGGGTTGTACCCCTACCCATGGGTGCCATAAGGGTATCCCATGGGTCTGTTCACCAAACCAAAAGAGAGAGCTGCACTGCCAGGAGTCCCAAATGGACTCCTGGGCAGAAAACATGACAGAACACATGATAAAAGGCAGTAAAGGACAAGGATTCAGAGGCCCTGTCCCTCTGATGCATTTCCAGCATCACACCATCCTAAGCATTGATTTAGTTGGATTGCTGGAATTAAGTCACTTACAGATTGGGGGCTCGGTAGCCAGGGATTCTGGATTAGATCTACCACTTGTGCAGCTTAATACAGTGTGCTAACTGACAGGATACATAAATCCTGTTGGGCTACTATGCTGTTTTACGCTGTAAAAGCACCCCTCAAAAGGGAACGCTCTAAGGAAATGGTCTGTTTTGCAAAATAAAATAACAAACTTCTGTAAGTCAGGAAGGAAATCAATTTCCAGAATGGCGACATTGGTAGATATCAAGATAGCTAGAGAGCACATTTTACATAAGCTATTTGTGAGAGGTGAATGGACTGAGCAGGACCAAAATGTGTGGTTGCAGGCAATCACACGACAGGTCACTGCAACTGGGTTAGATAACTGGAAAGATCAGGGTCCCTTACACGTGGCCCTGAGTGAACTATATATGGCCCCTAAGGCCAAGGATGAGCACGACAAGATTGGCAGGATAGTGGCATATTTATATTTATATATGGGAGCCATACAGGATAAATGTGCTGAAGGCCAAGATCTGGCAAGTAGGCAAGTGATGGCATTAGAGAAGGCACAATGTGATCTGGACTCTTCTGGGCAGAGGCTGCAGAGGAGCCAGTAGTCAGAAAATGATAGTAGGCAGTATCTAGTTAAAATCAAAGGGGAGATGGGTGTCCTGCAACAGGAAAGGGCAGACCAGGATACCAGAATTCTGGCCTTTCAGAAGGAGTATCAAGAAGGTTTGGACTCCCTACTGCAGAGCCAGAAAAAGCTGGAGCAACAACTGGATTTCAATAGGGCATGCACAGAGCAGGTAGCCATCCTGCAAAGCCATCTAGATAGAGTGACGGCAGAGAGCAATAAGCTGATTTTGAAAGACCTGGACACCCAGGCAGAGTTTGACGAAGAGCGCCAGAAATCTGGTGCCCTTCAAAGGCAGAGGGATGACCTGGTGGCACAGAGGCAGGCTCTTGCTCAGGAAAGGGACACCTTAGGCCAGGAAGTCTGCCACTTAAAAGGCAAGCTGGAAGAAAATCACCTGGCCCTCCAGGGACTGGGTGACCTCCAAAAAGAGCATCACATATTGTTAGAGCACACCAGGAGGGTGGAAGATGCTCTGGCAAGAAAGGAGCAGGCCAGTAGGGATGGGACTCGGGAGGTATCCCTCCTGCAGCAATGATTGGCCCAGTACTCCAGGACCAACCAGGAAGCACAGAGAGAAAATGAGGCTCTTTGTCAGCACAATGATAGGCTCCAGCAACAGGTAGCCATGCAGGAGAGACTGATAGAGTCTGGTAAGGCCTTGATTGAGGAACTGAAAGCACAGACTCTTGCAGTGCAACAGGGAGCAGGGGCTGATAGAGATGAGGTTCGCTGGGAAAGGGAAACATCTGAGCATAACCTCAGGAGCCCTAGTACCAGAGGCCTCCATCTCTCCCAGTCCCTGGACTCTGCCACCCCCATGTCCCCTGGCGCACATGAGCCCAGGGCCACGGGGATGGCAGATTACTATCCAGTCAGAAGTATGGAGCGCATAGGCCAGTACCTCCCAGGAATGGATGGGCAGGCATCCGGGTATGGGCACCCAAGTACAGTGCAATTTAGTGGGGAACCCCGGGAGAGTAGGCCCACTAAGGGCATCCTGAAAACCTCTGCCCAGTTAGGTCAGTGGGGGGTACCCATCAAATCCTAGGAGCAAGGAGGAATCAGAAGACTCCTCTGAGCTTCCCAGGACACAGGAGACTAGGTCCCCACATTCTGCCAGCCATTCCCAGGCTCGCAGAATCTGGGAAAACCTGGAAGATCAGACGGGTGTTAAGACGGATTTCTGAACTCTGTCCTGGTGGCGCAGAAGTTCAGAAGGCCAACCTAATTACTTGGAACAGGGTAACCTCTGGACGAGCCAGACCAATCAAGGTAGCGATCGCGGCGGTCAAGACTGGGTCTCAAGAGGGGTGAGGGTGACTGAAAGCCTGCAATGAGCACACAAAGCAAGATCACTTACAAACTACTCCAAACAGTTGTTATATAAAAAATATATACACATTTATTTTAAGGCCTTTAAAACAATGACCGTAGCGAGAAAATCACAATATCACAATATTAAACCAACACATACCATATCAACACAATATATATACAAATACGACAGTCGCAAGCGTTATATGCACAAAATGGGTATTCCACCTAAAAGGGAAAGAAGACATGCAGTGCGAAATAATGCTTAGACCCAGTTCGCCTTCAGAGGCACCTAACTAGATGGAAGTCCGAGCCCTGCGAAGAGTGGAGCCTTGTGCTCAAAGTACCTGCACGCGCTGGTGCCAACGGGCAAAAGGAGAAGCTCTTCGAGGGGAATCAGGCAGTTCAGTTCAGTGCACAAAAGAAGAAGAACAAGTTCCGCGACTCAAGCGCAGCCTCCACAGTGGGCAGAAGCAGAGCGCGAGTACGGACAAGGGGTGCTGTTTTACACAGCGGGGAAAAGCAATGGGCTCCTGCAGGAGGGCGACCAGATCCTAGCTATGCTACTCACCGGTCCCCGATGCAAGCAGACCCAGGCTTCTCCGCGTCAGTTTCAGCAGCTGGCAGGTTCAGAAGAGCAGGGAACGCCTCGTCGTCGTGTCGAGAAAAAAGACGTCCCAATCTAAGAAAACTGCACAGTTTGTTACCACAGCAGGGCAACGGAGCGGCCGTGTGTATCTGAGCCAAATGTACACTACTCACTTCAGACCTGGGAATGCCAAGTGTACGAAGCGTGTGAGAGTGACAAGGACTCGAAAAACTACACAACCTGGCGGCGGTTACAGAGCAAGACTCCCGTGTAAGCTGGTCAGTCAACTGGATGGCCCAGAGATGCTTCCGAAGGCTTACTGGCAGGAGATGGTGAAGATGCCGAGAATAGCTGTTCCCGCTATTCCAAGGGTCGAAGTACCAGTACAGGCCTTCTGGTTCGATCAAAGGTGAAAAGGGTTTCACAAGGCGACAGCAGTGCAGAGGAGAAGTCCTTCAGCGGGTCACCAGCGATTCCTCGGTCCAGCCTCTTGGTTGCAGGATACTTGGCTCCTGTATTCCTTTGTTCGTGAGAACTCAGGAGATCGACATGGTAGTGGTGTTTCCAGCCCCCTCTTATCCACGGTTCCCTTCGCGCCAAAACGGAGGGGACCCAATGGGAGATCTGCTCATCAACACTCACACCATACGTGGACCAATCACGGACCACGGTGGTCCCAGGCATTCATACCACCCTAGACTCTCTGGCACCCAGGATGTGTATTGGGACCAGACATCCCAGCATACATCCTGGAGGCACACACAAGACATGTAGAAGCCTGCGAAAGCATCTGTGTTTCGCGGGAAAGTACATGCCCAAATAAGGAAGGCCCCGGGTCGGCTCGACCTGGGGAAGGTGAAGGGAGCAAGACGGTCAGCGGACAGGACAAAGGAGCCTCGTGGTCTGGCCATTTTGGGAGCCAGGCCACCATTTTGGGTTAAGCGCGAATAACGCGCTTAGAATGCCAAAAGGAGCTCAAAACACAAGAAAACGATCGCTGCCACCATTCCCGTCCCTGAATCACTTGCACCGATCAGATACAATCCTAAACGAGTATCTAGGGCCTGTAGAAGGCTAGAGACCCAAGAGAGCTGTAACTTAGCTTACAGTGCCCTCTTGTGTCATGTTGCACGAAAGCCGCAACATGATAAAAGAAACTACGGGAAACAGCGTTCCCCGGTACTGACTGTCTTAAGGGCATGTCAGTTTCCCCGTAAGAAAAGAGCGAAAGCCCAGAGGAGTGCGGCAGAAGGCTGCACTTCTCTGGCAAAGTCAAGAACAAGGTGAAAAACAACAGCAAAAAGTTTATGGGTTGCCACATGGAAGGAAAATGACCTACAATTATGAAATCTTTCCTAACACTCACCCCTCCCAGACTATGGACAGGGGGAACTAATCCACCCCTGGATGAGTCTCTTGTTCAGGTCGGTTAAACATTCTGGACAACCCATCAGCATTGCTATGTTGGACACCTGGCCTATGCTCAATAGTGAAGTCGAAGCCTTGTAGACTTATGGACCACCTAAGCAACTTTGGATTCTCCCCCTTCATGTTCATTAGCCACTTTAAGGGCTTATGGTCAGTTTGCACAGTGAAGTGGGTCCCATAGAGGTAGGGCCTCAGCTTCCTTAGGGCCCACACAACAGAGAAACATTCTTTCTCTACCGTGGACCATCTGAGCTCTCTGTCCTTAAGCTAGCGGCTAATAAAACCAATAGGGTGTTCCTTACCCTTCTCATCTACTTGTGATAGTACAGCTCCTATCCCAGTGTCAGAGGCGTCCGTCTGCACGATAAAAGGTCTTTGATAATCAGGGGCCCTGAGGACAGGGGCCTGGCACAAGGAGTCTTTCAAGCCATTGAAGGCCTTCTCACACTCGTCGGTCCAAGTTACCTTCTTGGGTTTCTTCGGAGTTGTGAGGGCAGTCAGAGGGGCAGCTATGGTGCCATAGTCTGCCACAAAATTGCGGTAATACCCCGTGAGTCCTAAGAAGGCTCTCACTTGGGTTTGCGTAGTGGGGGTAGGCCAGTCTTGTACTGCTTGTACTTTACTGGGAAGAGGCTGTATCCTCCCTCCACCTACTTCATGTCCAAGGTAAACCACTGAGCCTTGTCCAATCTGGCATTTACTAGCCTTTATGGTCAGGTGTGCTTTCTGAAGAGCCTGGAGCACAATCCCGAGGTGTTTCACATGGTCTTCCCAGGTGGCACTGAAAACTGCGATATCGTCCAGATATGCGAGACAGAATTCGTCCAACCCATTCAACACATGATTCACAAGCCTCTGGAAAGTGGCAGGTGCATTCTTCAACCCGAACGGCATTACCCGGAATTGGTAAAGGCCGTCTGGAGTAGAAAATGCTGTCTTCTCCTTGGCATGTTCTGCTAAAGCTATTTGCCAATAGCCAGCAGTGAGGTCAAACGTGCTGAGGTACTTGGAGGCACCCAAAGTATCCACCAGCTCATCCGTTCGAGGCAAGGGGTGTGCATCTGTCTTGGTGACAGCATTCAGAGCCCTGTAATCCACGCAGAACCTCAATTCAGAAGTGCCTGCCTTTGGAACCAAAACCACAGGGCTGGACCAAGGACTACTAGAGGGTTCAATCACCCCAAGGTCTAACATCTTGTTGACCTCGGTCTTAATATAAGACCGTACTTTGTCTGACATCCTGTATCCCCTACTTTTGGTAGGTACACTGTCTCCTGTGTCAATGTTATGTTTGCACCAAGGCGTCAAACCAGGCGACTGTGAAAACATGGGGGAAAACTGCCTAAGCAAACTTTTCACCTCAGCCTGCTGATCAGAAGTCAGGTGAGGGGCCACTCGGACACCCTCAAAGCAGCTATCTGAAGGACCGCTTTGGAACAGGTCGGGGAGAGGTTCCGACTCCTCTTCCTCAACATCTGAAGCCAGTAGCAGTGCTGAGATTTCGACTCTTGGGACGAAAGCCTTCAGCCTATTCACGTGAAACACTTTTGGAGCCTGTCCAGGCCTTCCAAGGTCCACTAAATAGTTAACCTCACCCAGGGGCTCCACCACTGTGTAAGGGCCTGACCATTTGTCCTGTAAAGCTCGAGGCCTTATGGGATTCATGATCAGGACTTGCTGACCAGGTGTAAAGTTGATGAGGGAAGCTTTCTGGTCGTACCAATGTTTCACCAGCGCTTGCCCTGCCTTCAATTTATCACTAGCCAAGCCCATGAGAAGTACCATCCGTTTTCTGAGCCCTAGCACATAATCAACTACGTTGGTAGTAACAGGGGGAGTGGGCATCTCCCATCCCTCTTTGACGATGGCTAAGGGTCCCCGTACGGGATGACCAAACAGAAGTTCGAAGGGGCTGAAGCCAACACCCTCCTGTGGTACCTCCCGGTAGGCAAACAGTAAGCATGGTAAAAGAAGATCCCATTTTCTTCTCTGAGGTTCCTCCAGAGCCCCAATCATGCTCTTTAACGTTCTCTTGAAACGTTCCACCAGACCATTGGTCTGGGGGTGGTATGCAGAAGAGAACTTGTAGGTGACCCCACATTCTTTCCACATAGCCTGCATATACTTCGACATAAAGTTGCTGCCACGATCCGACACAACTTCTTTAGGGAAGCCAACCCTAGTAAATATGCCGAGTAAAGCTTTTGCAACTGACTTGGCAGTTACAGTCTTCAATGGGATGGCCTCAGGATACCTGGTTGCATGGTCGACCAGCACCAGGATAAACCTATTGCCCGAGGATGTTTGCGGGTCAAGGGGACCAACGATGTCGATCCCTACCCTTTCAAATGGTACCCCCACAACTGGGAGCGGTACCAACGGAGCTTGGATTGTCGCGCCAACCTTACCAGACAACTGGCAGGATGCACAACTCCTGCAGTGACTTTCTACTTGCACCCCCATCTTGGGCCAGTAGAAGTGCATGGATAACCTTTGCTTGGTCCTCTTCATACCAAGGTGACCAGCAAGGGGAACTTCATGCGCCAACTGCAGGAGGAAGGGCCTAACAGCAAGGGGAACCACCAACCTCCTATGGTCTCCTTCTGTAGACTCTGTGGGCTCACTATACAGGAGTCCACCTTCCCAATAAATCCTATGCGTCCCAGGAGGTTCACCCTCAAGCTGGGAGCAGGCCTGTCTCCTTAGGCCTTCCAGAGATGGGCACTCACGTTGGCCTTTACTGAATTCGTCCCTATCAGGACCTCCTTCAACTAACAAGTCTTTTAGTTCAGGATGATCGTTGGGGTCGAATACTTCAGGCATCGCCACCTCCTCGTCAGGCCCGGGCGATTGACCAACTTCCTCCACCGCAGTGGTAGGCGAGCTCGGGGGAATATTCTCTTTCCCTCGTCGTGACTTGTCGACTCCTTTCGCCTTGGGTTTCCCCTTCGGCTGGGGCGGCGTATTGGACTTGGCCAATGCTGCCCGTGCTTGAGACCGTGTGTAGGGTCTTTCGGCAGTGTCTCCTACGAGCCCTAAAGCTCTGAGATCATTACCTAACAAGACCTTTCCCGGGACGTTTCTCTGAATGCTCACTGGAATCCTGACTGCTGTACCATTTAGAGTAAGATTTACAGGTATTACTGGAAACATACGGAGGGGGCCGTCAGCCAACTTAGTGGGCATCAGAGTAGCTCTGGCAACTTCCTCTGAGTCTAGAGTCTACCAAGGTAGAATCCACTACAGTGCGACTGCACCCACTATCCCTAAGAGCTGGAGTATCTACTCCATTGATCAGCACACTGTCTTTAAAGTAGTGCTTGGTATTATCCGGAATCCTAGCATAAGCCTCTGCGACTTTAGGCTCCCAGGAACCCAGGGACACTAAAACTACCTCAGCCTCTATCCCGCTGGGAAATGAGTCTGAGGAGAAGGATGCTCCTGTAATCTCTTCTTCCTCGTAGGAGGAGAAGGCCAGATTAGCGGAGTGGACCCCCAAAGGTCTAACCTTACAACGGGGATCCCCCTTCACGTGGTCAGTTGCTCCACAAGCAAAACAAGATCCATTGGGTCTGTTTACATAGGGAGGCTTATTGTAACCAGAGTTCTGTTTCGGAGGCTGACCTCCACTACCCTGTGAGTTCTCTTGTGTCTTACCCTTATTTTTCTTTTTGTGGCCCTTTTGAGAAGAAGATTTAGCGGTTTCTCCACCCTCCATATCTTTGGACTTTTTCCCTTCCTCCTGCTTACCAGGATGAGTTTTGTCCTTATGGGACACTCGATGTGACACCCATAAGTCTGCTGCAATGGCCAGCTTCTTAGGATCTATCTCCTTCGAATCGGCCAAATGCTGCTTAAGCTCCGGGGAAGAAGAAGCAAAAATGTGTTCCAGCATGACAAGATTTATCATGCCTTCGAAGGTAGAAACCTTATAACCTTCGACCCAGCCAGTTAAGTTTTTCAAGGATTCAGTGACATAAGATACCCAAGTACCACCTTCCTTTTTCTTATACTCTCTGAAACGTTTCAAATATTGGGCCGGAGTCTTCCCAAACTTTAAAATGAGAGTTTGCTTTAACATTGCGAAATCAGCTCGCTCAGCCTTCGACATTTCCATAATGGCACTACAGCCAGAATGGGGCAGTCTGCTGAGTAACCAGGCAATCTTATCAGCATTGTCAACTTGTTGAACTTCGCATGCATACTCAAACGCATTCAGCCAGTCCATAATGTCATTCCTTTCTTCATACACACTGAGCAGATCTTTCGGAAACCGTGGATGAGAGGAGGCCCCAGACCCATGTCCAGGACCCTTGGACCCATTTGCAACCTGAAGCTTGGCCAGTTCCAACTGGTGATCCCTGTCTTTTTGTTTTTCTGCCTGTTCGATTTTTAGTTTGGCTATGCTGAATTCAAGCTCCTTCTGCCTAAACCGCAGCTCTTGCTTCTTGAATTCAAGCATAGCCTCCCCATCAGCACTGGCAGAGGAAACATTAGACATCTCGTCCTCCCTGTCCTCGTGGTCACGATGGAACAGTGCGGCGGCAGAACCGTCGGTTCTACCAGTGAGAGCAGCCCCACCACCTTCCGCATTGTCCTCAGAAGTTATAGCGTCAAGCTGCGCTTCTTGCCACGCCACGATTCTTTGGATCATTTCCAATTTCGTGCCTTGAGAGGAAACACCTCTCTCCGCACACATCTTTTTCAGTGTTTCTGATTTGGAAGCATTTAAAGTTAACAAGGTATTTGTTTCCATACTGTTAGATCGGACTATGGCCTTTTTAAAGTTATACTACAACAATTCACTACGTGTCCTGGTTGGAATAACCTGAAATGCCTTAGTTCGTGCGCAACACTGGATACCTTCAGTCGTATCCCACCGCTGTACACCAATTTGTTAAGACGGATTTCTGAACTCTGTCCTGGTGACGCAGAAGTTCAGAAGGCCAACCTAATTACTTGGAACAGGGTAACCTCTGGACGAGCCAGACCAATCAAGGTAGCGATCGCGGCGGTCAAGACTAGTTCTCAAGAGGGGTGAGGGTGACACAAAGCCCGCAATGAGCACACAAAGCAAGATCACTTACAAACTACTCCAAACAGTTGTTATATAAAAAATATATACACATTTATTTTAAGGCCTTTAAAACAATGACCGTAGCGAGAAAATCACAATATCACAATATTAAACCAACACATACCATATCAACACAATATATATACAAATACGACAGTCGCAAGCGTTATATGCACAAAATGGGTATTCCACCTAAAAGGGAAGGAAGACAGGCAGTGCGAAATAATGCTTAGACCCAGTTCGCCTTCAGAGGCACCTAACTAGATGGAAGTCCGAGCCCTGCGAAGAGTGGAGCCTTGTGCTCAAAGTACCTGCACGCGCTGGTGCCAACGGGCAAAAGGAGAAGCTCTTCGAGGGGAATCAGGCAGTTCAGTTCAGTGCACAAAAGAAGAAGAACAAGTTCCGCGACTCAAGCGCAGCCTCCACAGTGGGCAGAAGCAGAGCGCGAGTACGGACAAGGGGTGCTGTTTTACACAACGGGGAAAAGCAATGGGCTCCTGCAGGAGGGCGACCAGATCCTAGCTATGCTACTCACCGGTCCCCGATGCAAGCAGACCCAGGCTTCTCCGCGTCAGTTTCAGCAGCTGGCAGGTTCAGAAGAGCAGGGAACGCCTCGTCGTCGTGTCGAGAAAAAAGACGTCCCAATCGAAGAAACCTGCACAGTTTGTTACCACAGCAGGGCAACGGAGCGGCCGTGTGTATCTGAGCCAAATGTACACTACTCACTTCAGACCTGGGAACGCCAAGTGTACGAAGCGTGTGAGAGTGACAAGGACTCGAAATACTACACAACCTGGCGGCGGTTACAGAGCAAGACTCCCGTGTAAGCTGGTCAGTCAACTGGATGGCCCAGAGATGCTTCCGAAGGCTTACTGGCAGGAGATGGTGAAGATGCCGAGAATAGCTGTTCCCGCTATTCCAAGGGTCGAAGTACCAGTACAGGCCTTCTGGTTCGATCAAAGGTGACAAGGGTTTCACAAGGCGACAGCAGTGCAGAGGAGAAGTCCTTTAGCGGGTCACCAGCGTTTCCTCGGTCCAGCCTCTTGGTTGCAGGATACTTGGCTCCTGTATTCCTTCGTTCGTGAGAACTCAGGAGATCGACATGGTAGTGGTGTTTCCAGCCCCCTCTTATCCACGGTTCCCTTCGCGCCAAAACGGAGGGGACCCAATGGGAGATCCGCTCATCAACACTCACACCATACGTTGACCAATCACGGACCACGGTGGTCCCAGGCATTCATACCACCCTAGACTCTCTGGCACCCAGGATGTGTATTGGGACCAGACATCCCAGCCCACATCCTGGAGGCACACACAAGACATGTAGAAGCCCGCGAAAGCATCTGTGTTTCGCGGGAAAGTACATGCCCAAATAAGGAAGGCCCCGGGTCGGCTCGACCTGGGGAAGGTGAAGGGAGCAAGACGGTCAGCGGACAGGACAAAGGAGCCTCGTGGTCTGGCCATTTTGGGAGCCAGGCCACCATTTTGGGTTAAGCGCTAAAAAAGCGCTTAGAACGCCAAAAGGAGCTCAAAACACAAGAAAACGATCGCTGCCACCATTCCCGTCCCTGAATCACTTGCACCGATCAGATACAATCCTAAACGAGTATCTAGGGCTTGTAGAAGGCTAGAGACCCAAGAGAGCTGTAACTTAGTTTACAGTGCCCTCTTGTGTCATGTTGCACGAAAGCCGCAACATGATAAAAGAAACTACGGGAAACAGCGTTCCCCGGTACTGACTGTCTTAAGGGCATGTCAGTTTCCCCGTAAGAAAAGAGCGAAAGCCCAGAGGAGTGCGGCAGAAGGCTGCACTTCTCTGGCAAAGTCAAGAACAAGGTGAAAAACAACAGCAAAAAGTTTAGGGGTTGCCACATGGAAGGAAAATTACCTACAATTACGAAATCTTTCCTAACAACGGGCACCTCTGGGAGCAGTGCTTCTGAGTCAGAAGATCAATGGACCAGGGTTACCCGAACTAAGAAGGCCAATAAGGCAAAAGGGCCTTGCTTAAGGACCCCTTAAAGCAGATCAAAGCAATAAGGAGCGTCATCACTCCTTATCATAAGAACTCCAAGTATTCTGTTTGGGAACACTTGGAGATCTTTGAGCAAATGATGGAGACTTTCCATTTGAATGACAGCAGTAGCTGCAAGCAGTATATAAAATGGACATTCTCCCCAGAATACTCCAGTTTCTTTGCGGGGCTGGAGGATCAAAATCATTCAAGTTGGTCCACCTACAGGGCGGCCATCTTAAAGCATTTCTCTGTTCATAGAAATCCCCAAGAGGCTCGCAAGGCAGCCGACAATTTACAATGTGTGGAGGATCAGGCCCCACAAGAATTTGTGCAGGAGTTGAATGTGCCTTTGCGCAGAATACCAAAAGGGTGCGCACGGATAGCAAAGAATTTGTAAATATGTTTTTACATGCCTTACCCAAATATTTCATGACCCAGCTAGTGAGAGATTTTCATGAGAAAAGGTCACTAGACTGGGTCATTGAACAGGACACCCGAATATATGAGGGGCAAAAGCCCATAGAAAATAAAAATAATGCCCAGAAAAGCCCCAAACCGACCAGCACCCCTGCTGCTGCCAAGGTGGCAGAGGTAAAGGTTGCCCCCATTTTAGATTTGGAGATGGGGGGCCTAAAAAAAACCTGCCTGCACAGAATAATTCTAAGCCCAGAAGGCCCTTGGGCCAGTCACAGACTGTGAGCCAATGAGGTAGTCCCACAAATGGGGTCCCTCACTCCCCTGACTATGTAAGTCCCCTCTACAAGGGAAACCGACCCATTCTGGGTTATGTGTGGACTCCTCCAGCCCAAGGGGGGGATCCAAACATGCACCTAACCCAGGGAACTTCCCTCCTAACTTCGCCCAGGAGGGCAGAAATTCACCAAATCCTGGGCAGAACTTTTTCCCCAGATATCCACAAAAGGTCCAACCCCAAAATCATCCATCCTTCTTTCCCCACTTCCCTGAGCCAGACCACCTAATCCGGGAGAGGGGAGGCCAAGGGTGGAGGTGTACCCAAATCTTCACATCCCCGGGTACTACCAGAGAAGGAGAGCTACCCTTCCCAGGATAAGCCCAGAGGAGAAAACAGAACCCTGTATCAGCCTGAGTGGGTTTCACAGTTAGAGCGCCAGGTCCAAAATATGGCACAGAATCTGGGTCGCATGCTGAGGGCTCAGAACTCTCAGATGGGCATGCCGGCACAGAATGCCCCAAACTCTGGACCTGGTGCTCCAGAACAATGATGGGGAGGGAAGATACTATGCCCCGGTCCAAGTACAGGGTACAATCTTGGCACTGGTGGACACTGGATCCCTAGCTACCCTTCTGTCCAAAAAGGCCTCTGATGAACTGAATTCAGGAAGGGGGGATAATTACCAAATTCTTCTCACCTTTCTTCCTGGACAACTTCAAAACTTTGACGGGAAGGAAATTCCCATCGAGGGGACTGCGGATCTGGACATTAAAATTGGGCGACACAAGGTGAAACACCCGGTCATAGTAGTGACTCCAGAGGGCACCCCTTTTTTGCTCCGGAATGACCTCCTGAGAAGGTTGTCACCCCTAATAGACTGTGTAAACAAGCTCCTCTGGACCCAGACTAGCAGACCAATAAAATTAAAACAGAGTGTCAACCATATTAGTTTAAACGACACATGCCACATGGTTGAACAAAAATCTGACCAAGTAGAATTTCACTTCCAGAACAACCAAATTCCAGACGTGGCAGTAATAGCAGTAGGACAACAGACTGGTGATGGGGGGTCCTCTCTATTTCTGAAAATCAACCTTCCTTCCAGTTTAAGGTGGTATTCCACACTGGAAGGAAACACTCTGAAATTCTTCACCAAACCACAATCAGACATACCCTCTCTGATCGTCCAGAAAGATGTGAAATCAGTTTAGAGCCTGGCTGATGTTCAGCAAATTGGAGAGCAGTTGTTCATCCCTGTTCAGTTAAATGAAGAGAAGGACTCTGTTCTCGCCCGAGTGTGTGAACAACGGTAAGAGCTTCATCAGTGAAGCCATGTTCCGCCAACTCCCGAAAGATCCAGCCATTCCCATATTCAAACTGATAGACAAATGGGACATGTATTTGGAAGCACCCAATTCCAAACATCTCCTGCCAAGCAGGTGTATTCTGAAAATCTCTATAGGCAACAAGAGCTTAGTTCATAATTGTTGGGTCGTGCGAGACGTCACTGCCTCCTTTTACTTAGGCAGTGACATTCTCAATCGCTTTGCCATTAGTTTGGACCTAATAAACTTGAAGGCTTGGTCCCGATTAGTGGATAATCCCATGGGCTTTGATGATCCAGAGAAAGCTTTTAGGTCAGCTGAACTGTCACCTTATGCAGTTGAAATTCAGATTGGAGAGGAAGTCACCATCCCAGAAAGGACCCGAAAAATTCTCCCTGGAAGTGAAAGTTAAAAGAGGACAAAAATTGAAAAAGCCTGATGCTTATATTCATCTAAATGCTTCTCTACAACAGCAAGGGTTGGGGGTAAACCCAACACCATTAGTCAATATAGAACATGACACCATTCCAATAGAGGTGGATAACAGCGACTTAAAGAGTATCACTCTAGCCGCAGGCACCATTACTGGAATGGCGGTTGATGACCGACATTTTTCCATTGATTTAGGCAATGAAGTGTTAGGACCAATCCCCAAGGACTGTTTTGACAGTGACAGGTATGACAACACAACACCAGACAGGATCTTTACCCGGCATGGGGGGAAATTCCTGGTGTACACTTCCTGTCCTTATGGCAAGGAAGATGTGACTTGTGACTTCAGAAGGGATGAGGTGATTTTCCAGGTCCATGAGGGCTGCCTTTCCCACCTGAAGCCACCAGTCCAAATCAGCACTCTGACCAGGGACTTCTCCACCCAGCTGGAGGAGGCCGCTGAGATAGCGAAACCAGAAGTCTTTCCAGGCTTCAGGCAGATGGTTGAAGAGAGAGTCAACCTAGCGGATGCCTGTGAGACTCTGGAGCAGAAGCAAAAGTTGAAACAAGTTTTCTCGGATTTTCAAGATCTCTTTGCAGCGGACTCATATGACTGTGGTCGCACCGTCATCCACACAACAACAATTCCCACGGACCCTGGCATGACTCCGGTGTTTGTGAAGCAATATCGCTGGCCTCTCGCATCCATGGAGTCCCTTACTGAAATAATTAAGAACCTTGAGTCCTGCGGGATAATCCGTCCAGTCCACAGCACCTTCAATAATCTGGTGCTGGGGATATTGAAGCCAAACGGCCAGTGGAGACTTTGCGCCGACCTTAGGTAGCTCAACAAACGGGTCCATACTTCCCGATGGCCTATTCCCTACATCGACCAAGGGCAGGCCCAGATCCAGGGGTCATAGGTATTCACTGCAATAGAGCTGACCAATGGATATTGGACTGTGCCTGTCAGTACGGAGGACCAATACAAGCTGGCTTTTACCTTTGGGGGTCAGCAGTATACATGGACTCAGACTCCTTTCGGATACATCAACTCCGGCAATTAATTCAACATTTTCCTACACAAGGCCATGCCCGACCTGGGCGCGAGGGGTAACCTGGCTTATGTAGATCATGTCCTCATCAAAAGCTCAACTGTTGAGGGACACATAGCGGAGATCCGTTATGTTCTGACACAGTTGAGGGCCTCTGGAGCACAACTTTCCTTTCAGAAAGCACAGTGGTGTAGAACCCGTGTTAATTTCTTGAGGCATGAGATTACTCCTCAGGGTCTCTGTCCCCAGGAAAAGAAAGTGGAAGCACTCCAGAAACTAAAGGACCCCACAACTCTCCGGGAACTAAGGAGCCTCTTTGGACTGACTAATTACAGCAGAAAGTTCACGGAGGGCTACGCAGAGATCACCAGACCCCTGATCCATCTCTTGAAGGGGGGGTCAAGTTGGAGTGGGGTCCAGAACAATCCGAGGCAGTAAGACAGCTCAAAAGAAGCCTCTCACAAGCGTCTTGCCTAGCCTACCCTGTCAGAAACAAGGAGTTTTTCTTGGAGACAGGGTTCTCTAATACATGCTTGATTGCAGTATTATACCAAAAGCATGACAAGGTCCATAAAGTAATCTCCTATGCGAGTAAAACTTTATCCGCTGTGGAGGAAAAATTCAACGACTGTGAGAAGGCACTCCTGGACATGGTGTGGGCATTGAAGAATTACTGCCCGTTTATCCAGGGGGAACACATCATAGTGGGGACTCCACACCAGCCTCGGCAACATCTCCAAAGGTACAGAATCTGGGCCGGAAATGTGAGTAATTCCCAAATTACTTCCTGGATTCTGTTAATGCAAGGCTTTCCTGTGGAGGTCAGATATGGCCAAAACAAGAAGAGTCCCCTCGCGCAAGGTCTGGCTGGCTTGCATGATTGTGCCAGAGAAAACTGTCTCGAGGACGAAAGTCTAAATATCAAGGACAGCATGGAGACATACCTTAATTCCCTACACAAAGTCTTTGAAGAAGACAAGTGTGAGGGAATGCCCACTGTCCATGTGGATGGATGCTCTTACCATGTTGACAACAACGGGGAAAAAGAACTTGTGGCCGGCTTATGGAATGCATGGGTGAATGAGTCCCCAGAACCCTCCGCTGGGTACAAGATTGGTCCCCGAAGTAGCCAAGTGGCAGAGTCGATGGCTGTGCATCAAGCCATCCTTACTGCTGTCCAACATCAACTCCACGAACTGGTCATAATCACAGATTCGGATTATGTATGGAACAGGCTTGTGGAGCACCTGGTTAACTGGAAAACCAGAGGCATGCTATGTGCTAACAAAAAACCCTTGAAACATGGGAAGTTAATCCAAATATTGATGATCTGGTCACCTCGAATGGGATGACCATCTACTGGAAAAAGATCAAGGGTCATTCCAAAGTAGAGGGACCAGACAAAACTGGAAATGACTTAGCTGATCAGCTGGCCAAAACTGGGGCCATCCAAGGGGATCTAATTGAGGTCGAGTCCTTGTTGGGGGAAATCCAGGTCACTGCTATCACTAGGTCCCAGACAAATGCTCACAATGATCTCTCAACTGTCTTGTGTGTGCACAATTTCAGCCAACATCCCTCACACACCGTGCACCTCTCCAAAAGAGGGGGATGACACTGCCATGGTCAGATTTACAAGTCGACTTTATCGTGCCCGTGATTCGCTCCTCTAGGGGGAATAAGTACATGTTGACCTTGACATGCTTATTTACTAAATTGGTGGAATGTTTCCCGGCCCCAAACTGCAAGGCAGAAACAGCAGCTGCCCTGATGATCAACCACATCTTTTCGCGTTTTTGACTACCTTCATGATATGATATGATACTGCCATATCATATCATACCCCAAAGGATTGAGTCAGACAGAGGTAGCCATTTCACCAGCAAAGTAATAACAAAGATGTGTGAGATACCTGAGGTCAAAAGGAAGCTACACATTGCTTACCGGCTAGCCTCTAGTGGTGCAGTAGAACGGTACAACAAAACCATTGTGAGCATATTAAAAACATTTGTGGCAGATTCTGGGCCAAGTTGGGATATTCGTTTACCTCTTGTCCTAATGGCCATCAGATCTACCCCTTCATCTGCAACAAAAATGTCACAGTTTGAGCTGATGACTGGATGCAGGATGGTGCTTCCCCAGCATCTGCTCTATAGAACCCAAGAGCAGACATTGATCAATGCCTCCACAACTCATGAGTATGTTGAAAATTTAAGAAAACACCTTCAACATGCTTTTGCCTATGCTCAGCGGAATCTAGAAAGATCAGCCGATAGCATGAAGACCCACTATGACTTGAAGACTACCACAAAACAATACAATGTAGGAGACCGGGTCTATCTATATAATTTCCAAAGGAACCAGGCCAAACAGCGGAAATTTCTGCCTACCTAGAAGGGACCTTTTGAAATTGTAAACAAGATCTCCCCAGTCGCCTACAAGATCTGCATCCCCAAAGGCAGTTTGGCAGAGGGGGAAGATAAGTGGGTCCATATTAATCAGCTAAAGTGTTGCCATCCCAGGCACACTCTGCAGCAACTGGAGGAGTCCTCTGGAACCCCAGCCACTCCAGATTAATAAAATTCCAACTCTAAAACCATTCCACACATAGTCTATAAAATACAATAATAAGAATGCAAATGTCTTGTGATTTAAAAAATGTATGTGCCCGCCCCACTACATTAATAGTGATGGGGAAATGTCTACGAATATGTTGTTGCCTTTTTGCTTTGTCATCCTAGGAGAGAGAAACCATGGAGACTGACCAAGGAGAATGACCCGGGGACCGGGAGCAAAGAGCCGAGGGGCACGGGGTAGCGCTCAATACTCCCATCAGGACTGGCGAGGAGAACCGATCGATCCACCCCTGATAGAGGAAAAGATGCTGAACTTTGCCATTTGCGGAATCCTTAGAGACGATGCGAACATCCCGGTCTTGCGAAGTTCCATCGATGAAAGTTCAATGGCCAATCGCAAGAGGGGGGCTTGTGGGATGTCTTAACCCACTAATCCGAGCCCTGCAACAGTACTGTGCATTGCTGGCAGCAGAAACATCAGAATGGCCACAGGAAAGCATGCTGCTCGCTCAAAATCATCCAAAAATGCGCAGTAAAAATCTGAAAGATAGGCTGCCATCCACTTTTGCCTATCTTAGTGAGCACAGGAGATCACTGGCCAAAGCCACCATTGAGCTATCCTCCAAGTAGCCTGAAACCACTTGGAAATAGCAATGCTGATTGCCAAAAGAAACACAGAGCTGTTGGGAATCCGTTTTCTTGATTGTCAAAAATGTGCTAAAATCATGGCTCACAAAGCACCTAAAAGATCCAACCTCTTTGTTGGGTGTTCCACATTACTCTACTGCAAGAATCCACATCAATACAATGGGCCTCATCACGACTTTGGCGGTAACCCTTAAAATCGGTGGAAACGCTATTAGAGCCGATTTTAAGGGTCCGTCGGATCACGAGTCCAAATACCGCCGGCACCATTACAGCCGGCGCAAGTACAGCCGGCTGTACAAGCGCCGGCCATAACAGCGCCAGGAACCATTTGCGCTAAAACATCAGCAATCATGAGTCCGGCGTAGGCGCTATTAGCGCCAGAAAAGCGGCAGACAATCCACCGAAAATACCTCCAGCAAAAAGCTGGAGGTAACAGAACACAGGCCACAGCATTAAGGACCCAGGTGGAACCACTGCAAATCAGAGGCCTTCAAAGGACCCACCCATGCACAACACACCCTCCCCAACACCATTACACCAGCAGGAGCAGAGAGGAGACATAAATAAGGGCCCAGGTGGAACCACTGCAAATCAGAGGCCTACAAAGGACCCACCTATGCACAACACACCCTCCCCAACACCATGCTGCCATTTGGAGCCGGGAGCCTTGATGTGGACTTCAACCTGATGCACCTGGAGCTACAGAGGCCAGCCAACCAGGCCAGGGCCCTGGGAGTGCAGGGGGCAGTGGGGATGAGGAGAAGGAGGGGGAGAACAGCACCAGCAAGGTGTCCAGCCATCCCCAGGGTCAGGCCAACACCCTGGGTCCTGACTGATGGTCAGCTGGTGACAGAATATCGGCTGGACAGGGCAACCATCACCCAGTTGCTGGACACAATCCAGGGTGACATTGGCAGCCGCATAGCCACCAGCACGGCAGTACCTCCCCTAGTGAAGCTTGTGTCTGTGATTCAATTTCTTGGGACTGGCAGCTACCAACATACCGTTGCCATGATGCATGGAATGGCCCAGTCCACATTCAGTGCCATGCTGGGACAGGTGCTTGATGCACTGTTGAATCATGTGAACGAACACATTGCATTGCCAGCCACACAGGCACAGCTGCACCAGCTGAAGGTTCAATTCTATGCCATTGCCCAAGTTTTGAATGTAATAGCAGCCCTGGACTGCACACATGTGGCACTCATACCACCCCAGGCACATGAGGCTGCCTACAGAAACCGTAAACAGTACCATTCCCTCAACGTGCAGATGACATGTGGTCCTGACCTCACCTTCAGCCACTGCTGTGCCCGCTACCCAGGATCCACCCATGACTCCATGGTCCTGCGCAACAGTGCCCTGCCGGCGTACATGGAAAGGCATTGAGGCCAAAACACATGGCTACTGGGTGAGTACAAATGTATAACATAAAGCATGTCAATCCACAACAGATGGTGCCTGTCACAGAATCCATTATTCCCAATAGGCAGAAGCATTACTGCAGCATTCACATTCAAGCACCTTGCACGATAAACCTTGGACATGTCCAACACAGCAGAACACACCCATGCAGGATGTAAGACATGTGGCGGCACAGTGACATATGGAAGCCCCACCACAATAAAGCCTCCTGTGTGAGTAGCACCATGGCTCCGAACACTGACACAGTACAGAAATCCCAGCCTGCCCACCCGACAGTAATGAAATTCCAAACCATAAACTGGCACATCCACAAATGCACCACTCATAAGTAGGCCGAGTAATGACAATGTACATCCCACGAACACTGTCCCCAAAATGGCCAGGGAAATGCATGGAGAACAGTACAGAATAGTAACGACCAGCAAATGCAACATTAGCCAAATGGATTTGCAATGACACATGAGGCAGCCACTCTTTCATGCAGAAGTAGATGGAAGGGCCCCCTTATCCTGTGACAAGTAAAGGAGTACTGTTACATACAGAAACATAGGCGTACCAAGTGGAGATGACCCCATTGATTCAATCGTGCCCGTAGAACAGCACACTCCACAATGTTATAGGCCAAATGATAAAAATGGCAAAATGACACTGATGACAGAGCTCTGTACACCCACTGGACTTACCTTGTCCCCATACCGGCTTTCTCTCCCCTGCAGGTGATTCTGAATATCCCCAGTACACGTGGCTCATGACCCCTGTGCGTCACCCACACACGGAGGCGGAGCGGGCATACAACCTTGGCCATGCCCGTACACGGATCTGCGTGGAGAGGGCATTTGGACTACTGAAGGCAAGCTTCCGGTGCCTCGACCGCACGGGAGGGGCAATGATGTATGCACCAGAAAAAGTTGGCAAAATTGTACTGACATGTGCCATGCTGCACAACATCTGCTGTCACAGAAATGTGCCACTGCCCCCTGATGCTCATGTGCAGCCACCTGAGGATGGTAGTGAGGGAGATGAAGTGCCAGAAGGTGTTGCACATGCACAAAGGATTGGGCTGAGGGAGGAGAGGTTGGCCAGACAGGGATTGATTGATGGATTATTTTAGAAATGGGTAATGGGTAAATTGGAAATATGTCACTTCAACATTAAATTGCATTAGTAACAATCACTACTGTCCATGCATTGTGATTTTTCTAATGTGATTTATTTTCCATACAACAAATCCCCCTCCCCCAGTGAACAACAAGCACACACTTCCCCCTCCCCCAGTAAACACCCAGCACACACTCCCCTTCCCCCCAGTAAACACCCAGCACACACTCCCCTCTCCCCCAGTAAACACCCAGCACACAATCCTCCCTCCCCCCAGTAAACACCCAGCACACAATCCCCCCTCCCCCAGTGAACTCCCCCCAACTGTGCAGATAGGCACATGTGTCTCATCAGGGCACCAACAATGATGCCATGCACCACTAGGATGGTCGCAGGCGCTTTCCTTCCCGGGTCCCTCTGGTGTGCGTGCCCTTAGGTGGCGCATAGACCAGCGCCTAGGAGATGGCTCTAGGGAACCCTTCGTGGGTGTGGTCGATGTCGAAGGGACTGAAGCAGTGGCCATCATGTGCTGTCGCATGAGTTTGTTTCCCTCCCTTGTCTGCTCAGCAAGTGCTGAGACTGCCTCCGTCAACTCCCTCACTCGTTGGCCGAAGCCTGTCAGGGCAGCGGTACATTGTTCTACGACACGGCGTGTGCGCGCATTGTCCCGCGCTATGTATTTGTACCTATTCCGTATAGATGCACTGACAGCCTTGATGTGCCAGCACTGCACCTTGCCCATCTATTCCACCCTGGCCTGTTTGGCCTCAATAATGTCGAGTCGGCCCATCACTGCGGCCCCAGTGACGAAGGGCACCCCTGGTGTGTCATGTGGTGGCCTGCGACTTGTGTGCTGTCGGGGGGGCTGCATGGCGACATGGTGCCAGCTTGGAATGGGCTGCCTGGCTCAGAGTGCCGGTCTTCTGGGCTGCCATATGATGGCGTGTCCACGTCCGGCTGCGGTGTGCGGACACGACGCACAGGTACATGTCGACTTTGTGCATGCTATGTGCCTAGGCTTGGGCTTCCCTGGGGTGTGATCATCCCTTCGGCCTCAAAGCTTCTGGGAGAGTGTTGTCCTCCGGCATGATGGCCACGTGGAGGTGTTGCTCCCATGTCGGGCTCCGATCCAGACCTCTGTCCCTCAGCACCGGGGCTGTGACTGGTGGCTTGGGGCGAGCTTGCTGTTGCCTCCCTGCGGCCATGTGGCTGCTGCTGCTGTCTGGTGGTGCTGCCTTTGGGTGAAGTGGGTGTTGGCCTGGGTCGCCTCCTTTCCGTGCAGCCTCTTTGTGGGGTGCTGGTGCTGGTGGAGGGGCGCTGCCATGGGCGCTGTGTTGGTGTGGCCTCCTCCCCATCATCTTCGTCCCGTTGGGATCGACGTGAGCCTGTGGGGTACATAGGGTGTGGTTTGAGTTCAATGCTACATATATTCGTGTGATGCAGGTCATGCCAACAAGTGTGATTGAAGACAGTAACAATGAGGCATTCAACTTGCATTCTGTTCAGTCGCCATGTGGTGCTTGTTGTGAGTGTGTATGGAGGTACATTGAATGGGAATGTCGGAGTGACAAAATTGCATGCGTGGTTGGGGTGCACTGCGCTCTGGGTTTTGGGGGTATATTCATGCACACTCAAACTCTACGTAGCTGTCCTATGGCTATGGATGTCTATCCCCTGCCCCTGTCATTCATGCACTGCACGTGCAGGGTCGACTAGGTAGCACTACGGTTCAATGGATGTAGGCCTCACTTATGGGTGTATGCAGTACCTCACACACATGTCTTCGCATTCATTCACTCAGGGTCTGCATGGGTGGTACTTTCAGCTGCATGTATTTGGGAGTGGGACTCACCTGCAGTTGGGTGGATGCCAGTGCCTGCCTCTGCTCCACCAATGCCCTCAATGGTGCCAACATATATTAGGGCTGTCATTTTCTCCTCCCAAGGTGTGAGTTCGGGTGGGGGTGGGCCTCCTACAGTGGCCCTGCTTGCACTCCTGTGCTGTGACAGGATGCCACGGACTCGCACGCGCAGGTCGTTCAGGCGCTTGCGGCAATCCTCCCCATCCCGGGGCACGCGCCCCACAGCACTGACCCTTTGGCTGATGGTTCGCCATATTTGTGCTGTGTGCTGGCCACTTGTTTTGCGCTGCTGCAGCTCCTCGTGGTGTATCTCGGCCTCCTCGGCCAGTACTGCTAGCTCCTGGTCACTGAATTTGGGCTTTATCACCCTGTCCGGTGCGCCGGATTTAAAGGTTCTTGCTATTCGTGATAACGCCATGGACCGGGGCGCATGCACGATAACTCGTGATCTGGCGGATTATCCACCGGGGGCCTTGGCGTTAGCACTATTTACATCCGACGGATAATCCGCAGCATTACCGCTGAAGTCGTGATCAGGCCCAATATCAGCAAGAATACTATGCTATCAGAACAAAATCCTATTTTAAAGATACTGATGGAAAGACAGCTGTCAAAATGGGTGTAGTACCGTTACTCGCCTCTGTCAGGTGCTGGCGATTTATAATTCTAACAGGAGAACTGGTGTTTCAGAAGTCAAATATGCCAAAGAAGAGAATTCCATCAAAATGCCATATAGAGTGCCACACATTTATTAAATGTGGAAAAAGACTTGATTTAAGATATGTTGCTTATTGTAAATGTATACATGTTTTTTCTTTTTACAAGGAACTATGTTGCAATTGACCAGAAGGTAATCTGATTTAGTTAAAACTTCAAGAGGCCTTTTGTCCCTGAGAACCCTTCACACCTTTTCCCTGGACAAAGGAAGCCTCCCCTGCCCTTGGATAAGAGATTGAAAAGCTGGTGTGAACAGGAACTGGGGAGTGGCACCCTGGCCTGTTGCTCTCAGTCAAGACAATAGAGTCTTTCAACTGAATAGAATATGCTAAATTCGGGTGTAACTGTCAACAACTGATCTGGGAGACACAGGACATGTGACCTCTGAGTCAGACAGCTTTATGGACGGAGACAAACCATTGTGGATTCAGGTAGCCCAGCAAATATATGTTTTATAAAATTGCGTATAACAAATTTTACCAAGCTGAGAAAAATATGACACTTTGGGATTCTTAAAATGAAAAATTCACCCACAATTTAAGACTAAGCTGGACGCCGTGTGATGTTCTGAGAGCAAACCCCGGAATTATTAATATCACAGCTGCAGTGTTGTTGGTATGAACATAAGAACTTACAGTAATATGCCCAGAGAGGATATGCATGCATGTATCAAATTTGGAACAGAATAAATATTGGGACACCCACCAAAAGCGCAAAATGTTGAAATTTCTGAACCCAAGCTTGTAGGAACATGGGACTTGAACAGAGACATGCCTTAATAAATCTGTGATGTGTATATGTATTATGAACAACTTGTGTATTTGGGAAATATGTTTTTGGGTAAAATTGATTTTCTATGAGAAAGCAAATGGGAGTGTTTTCACCTAAGCCATGAACATGACACCGGGTGACACGCTGCTCCTGTCTCAAATCAGGGGACAGGAAATTCTCTGACCTATCAGGATCCTTAGAGGGTTGGGCATTGTAGAATCAGCCTCCCCACCCCCTTTGGAAACACATAAATAGGAACTGCTGAGACCCAGATAGAACACTCTCTTTTTTCCACTAATCACCGATTCCTGCGAAGCACTCTGCCAGGCCAGATCCTGACAATATCCAGACAGAGACTCCAGACTCCAGATCTAGATCTGGAGACCAGAATTCTAGAACCCAAACTCTAGAACCTCGAAGCAGAGAGGCCTAAACCAAAAGCTGAATCCTTTTCAGCAGGCTTCAGAATCTTTTGCAAACCTGATTCTCACATTCAACAGCTGGGCTGAGCTGTCTGCTTCTAGCTAAGAACCCTGTGCTAGAACCGAGGTCCAGACCCAGAAAGCAGTGCTGTAATCCAAGACCCATCAGATCCAGTTCAAGGGGCCACAGACCACGTGCAGTGCTGAACGCAGAACCCAGAGGGCCTGAGACTGTCCGGTGGCGAGAGTGAAGCCAAAACCCTTGACCAGATCTTTGACAAGGCGCATTCCATTACAAAGCCTAGGAGTGAGTATCTAGTCTAGAACTGTCCATAACCAATCACTTAGTTTAAAGTAATCCTCTTCCATCCATCTCAACCTGTCCAGAACTGCATTATAGAATCTTGTGTCCATCCTGTTGATTTCAAATCTGTAAAGCATATCTGTCATTTTGAAATCTTGACTTTCTTTCTGCAAAATCTACCTTCACAAAAACCTCCGTAACTTCTGAACCGCACGTCCTAGAACCAAACTCTAACTGTCATTTTAAAGCTAAGCTTTCCAACAAACATAAAACGGCATTCCAATTCATTATAGTTTTTCCCTAATCACGATTTGTACACACGGAAAAATTGCAGCGAATTGCAATTTGGCTCAATATCATTCTCTGTCAAAATAGCTGTTTCTTGTTCTCAATTGCTGAAATTCGTTTTCAATTTGATAATCATTCATGAATCATTGCTAGTGTTGACCTGAACCCATCTAAAGTAATTCTCACTAGTGCTGAATCTCCTTTAGTGAATTCAAATAAATTTAGTATATTTTCCCATCCATTGCAATCACATTCAAAAGCGTTTTGACCTGTGTTTTAAAATCATTCCTGTGTCTCACTAAGCTTGCTGGTGGAACTGGGATTGAACTGCATTATTGATTGTATTTCTGAAACCCGTGTGCCCTCATTTCCATCTCTCCATATTGCATACTGGGGGGAGTGAGTAGTCACAGGGGAAAAAGTGATTATCTTGTGTTTTGATTGAAACCATATCAAGTTATTTCTGGGTTGCATTCTTTCCCATAATTGCATTTCCTTGAATCATATAAGGTATTCTCTGCTACAGTATCCTTCATATTCATACTCCTAAGTGATTAAAGAGATTGTCAATTTTGTAATATTACCGCTTGTTGATTACCGTCCATATTCATAAGTGTGCTATTCCGATATTCTTTTGTTCATAAAAGTGTGATATATATATATTGTTTAATTCTTCAAATAAACCTTTTAATTTGAAAAACAAACCTACTTCTTGGCTCAGTGAGGTCAGGGGGATTCAAAGAGAGGGGCGTTATATAAGGGTTCATCATCCAGATTTAAAGAACTTTGACATAAAAGTATATAAATAAGGGCTTCCATTGGGCATCCCATCCTAAGCATTGACTTAGTTGGATTGCTGGATTGAAGTCGCTTACAGCAAGCACAAGGTTATGCTTCTCATCTACGAGATCAATTCCTTAAATCAATGGCCCAAATGACAAGACATAGGGGATTCAAGGTCTAGCGTTATAATAAATAAACTGTTTAAGGCCCAAGCACACTGTGGCACAGTTGCGCTGTATAATACTAGAGGTGGTATGTAGATCCCAGAGAGGGGGGGATTTGACCAAAAAACTGACGTGACTTTGGCTACAGAGTGTAGTTCCTATCCTAATTCTGCCCAACGTGTACATCTCTCGACGTTACTTCGGCTCAGAAGATCCCAGCTGGTGTGCGCAACACATTGGGATAACTTAGCTGTTGATAATGTGTCTGTGGCCCAAGCACCCTTGGCTGTTAATGTTGTTGTATCAGCTGATTTCAGCATAGAGAAGTACCAAATAACAAAGGCGGTTTCGCACTCCCCACAGAGTGGGTCCACTTGTTAGCCGGTGGTATATAGGGGGGTCACAGACAGAGGATTTTAGAAATCCTCTGGTAACTGAGTCAGAGCGAAGAAGCATTGAGACTCCCTGCATGAATGAGGAGGAAATGAGCAATGCACCACCAATGCACTACCGCTGGGCCTTGTGTGAACTAAAGGGGGGGTAACTATCACCCTACAATCCCCTGCCTCCTTCCACTTACCCTGAGCTGCGCTGCCTTGGCTGCACTTACTGAGCAATGCACCACCATGCACTGCTGCTGGGCCTAGCACATAATAAAGGGGGGTAACTGTCACCCTACAATCCCTTGCCTCCTTCCACTTACCCTGAGCTGCGCTGCCCTGGCTGCACTTATTGAGCAATGCACCACCCATGCACTGCTGCTGTGCTTAGCGTGCACTAAAGTGGGTTGACTGTCACTCTACAATCCACTGCCTCCTTCCACTTACCCTGAACTGTGCTGCCCTGGCTGCACTTACTGAGCAATGCACCTCCCATGCACTACCGCTGGGCCTAGCACACACTAAAGATCGGGGACTGTTACCCTACAATCCCCTGCCTCCTTCCACTTACCCTGAGCTGTGCTGCCCTGGCTACTCTTATTGAGCAATGCACTACCCACGCACTGCCGTGGGCATAGAGCGCACTAAAGGGCAGTAACTGTCACCCTACAATCCCCTGCCTCCTTCCACTTACCCTGAGTTGTGCTGCCCTGGCTGTACTTATTCAGCAATGTGGCCCTGATTGCACTTCCCCTTTCACTCTCCATTGCACTTCCCTTTCTCCCTCCCCTCCTGAATCTGACGTTGCTTGCAGCAGTGGTGATATGGAAGAATCTGATGTTGCTTGCAGCAGTGGTGATATGGAGGAATCTGGTGTTGCTTGCAGCAGTGGTGATATGGAGGAATCTGGTGTTGCTTGCAGCAGTGGTGATATGGAGGAATCTGATATTGCTTGCAGCCGTGGTGATATGGAAGAATCTGATGCTACTTGCAGCAGGGGTGATATGAAGGAATCTGATGCTACTTGCAGCAGGGGTGATATGAAGGAATCTGATGTTGCTTGCAGCAGTGGTGATATGGAGGAATCTGATGCTGCTTGCAGCATGGGTATATGGAAGAATCTGATTGTGCTCGCAGCAGTGTTGATATGGAAGAATCTGACATTGCTTGCAGCAGGGGTGATATGGAGAAATCTGGTGTTGCTTGCAGCAGTGGTGATATGGAGGAATCTGGTGTTGTTTGCAGCAGTGGTGATATGTAGGAATCTGATATTGCTTGCAGCAGTGGTGATATGGAAGAATCTGATGTTGCTTGCAGCAGGGGTGATATGGAGGAATCTGATGTTGCTTGCAGCAGTAGTGATATAGAGGAATCCGATGCTGCTTGCAGCATGGGTATATAGAAGAATCTGATGGTGCTTGCAGCAGTGGTGATATGGAAGAATCTGACGTTGCTTGCAGCAGTGGTGATATGGAGGAATCTGATGTTGCTTGCAGCAGTGGTGATAAGGAGGAATCTGATGTTGCTTGCAACAGTGGTGATACGGAAGAATCTGGTGTTGCTGACTAGCATTGCTTCTGCAGATGAGGGCCCTTTCTGGTGGCATCTGAGGCAATTAATGGATAAACAGCACAGTGGGCCATTGAATATGTGGGTTTCTAAGTGCCAAGAGCATATTATTCATTATGACTTTAGCCTTGACTTGCTGCTTGATGCTGGGTAGAGCAAAACAAAACTGTGGGAGACGGATTGGATAAACACAATTGAGGCGGTGAGAGGCTATCGCCTATATTCAGGAATTCCCTTAGATGTTTGACCCTATGGTGTCTTCCTACATTACCTGCAAAGATTCCCAGGTCAGTATTGACGTATGCAACGTTTACGCCTATGTCTTAACCTCTTTACTACCAAAGAGGTTGTAGAGGATGTCCCAAGCATGACCCGCACTCATAGCACCCATTTTGAAGTGCCAGGAACGTTCATGCCAAAATACGTGACGTATGATGAGCAAATAAACCAGCAGAGAGCCGCAGTGGGACTCTGCCCAGTACCTATCAGACGGGCAGTACCTATTGAAGCACCTACACTTAAGAAAACTTGGACAGTAAGGTACCCATTGAGAAATCCGTATCGACAAGTGAGACAGAATGACGATCATCAAAACGTAATGCCTGAAGAGGCCAAGAAAGTCCTAAGAGAAGACAAATGTTAACATCACAAGAACTCGGACTGACTCTCAGATAAAGAAAACGACGACCTGTGAATGACAGAAAGAGACGAAACACCATGGATAAGCAACATCCTGAGTTGAAGTTAAAAGGACAATGTCAAGTATAAGAAGCTTATGCCATAAGAGCGATGAAGAAATGTAACCAGTTTACACGTGTACATATGCTTGGAAACGCAAGAAGCTAAGGAAACTGTGCAGCTTGCTATGCTTAGTAGAAATTAGAGTGCGGCAAGCACCACTTATACATATCTACCTCAAAAGGAGCACTTTATATGATGTATATATCCACTTTCGCAAAGGGCAGAATCAACGGCAAGTTACTAGAGGCCCCAGGAAAGAAGGCTCTCAAACACGGGAATCGAAAGCCAAAGACAGAAACGAAACTCAGATGCATGAGACCCGTGCAAAGAAACCAAGGTCATCTTAGCTGACAAAGGCTAATACAATGTATGACGCCAAGAGCGGAGTATCCTGTGCAAAGGATTCGAGATAAGCAGCAGAAGGCATTTGGTGGCCAGAAAAGCTAAAATCAAATACACAAATTACATGGAGACGGAGACGATTTCACAGTGCCTAAAACACATGACCTGCCAAGCAAGAAGAGTTGGAGTCTTTACACCTACACGCTGGCTTGAGCCATGCGCAGATATCCTAGATCTCCCAGACAGATAGGCAGCATCGAGGCATACAAATTAGAAACAAATTGACACATGGCCAGTCGGTCAGTAATGGATGGTGGTACTGGTTGGTGGGAGGCTAGGGGAACTGACGGGCACCCTGCACCTGGCCGACCATTCTGCATGCTGCTAAGCAAAGTGGAAAAGTACAAGGTGACGTGGTATGAAACCAATCACAATGTACCAAGTAATCTAGGATCCTATAGTCTGTAGAACCAATGAGATGTCGTACTTTTAGTGACGTCCACAGTAGTCATTTTGAAGGAAGGGCTTAGATGCCCCACCTGACACTAGTTATCCAATCCTTTTACTCCACTACCATATACAGATATAGTACCTATAGTAAAGTTACCTTCCTATAACCAATAGAATTGCATGCACCATTTTAGCGCTTCATGTCAGTGATGACAAGTTTTTAGTATAAAGGATGTGATTTTTGTGAAGCTCATCGGAGTTGAAGCGAGAAGGAAGATCGAGCAACAGCTGATATTCATAACTCCCAGTTTTTTGTACTTGTCATTAAACAGACTCCCTTTTCCAAACCATTGAGTTATCATTAACAATTTGATGCTTGAGTACTAATCTGCATCCCCATCCATCTCACGGGTGCTGCTATTCCATCTTAACGTGCTGTTTAGGAAAACCCCAGTTCTATGGGCCAGCTGGGGTCCTGCATGCATACTTGGTAACAGAGATTGATGGTTATCGAATATGGATTAGATAAGACACCCATTGACCATCGACATTAAGTAACTCTAGGTCCTCGACAATATCACAATTCCTTTGCCATTCGGCCAAGTAGACTGTGAAGCTCGCCGTAGATAGTGGGTAGAGTAAATAGCAAAACCTCAGGTGAAGGCCTGAAGGGACCTGTACTTTCCCCTACAAACCCCTTCCCACTTCTACGAGCAGCAGAGCGGGCGAACGGCAGGAGAGGCGGTGACGAAGTCGGTGATCCCGAGCATCCAGAGAGGAAACATGCGAACGGTGAGAGAAAAAGACTAAATACTTTGGCAAAAGTACATGCTTACGAACAAGTAAGGGAAGGTAACGGGGGGAGGAGGAAGAAAAGAAAACAAAAATATAGTTAGAAGTAGAGTAGAATGTATATATTACATGGACGCGGTTGCGTCCATGTAGTTATGGTTAAGTTGGTTTTTCCATAGGAAGAGCATTTTTTGGGTGGCTTATAACTTCGCTCCCTCTGGACGAATCCTCACCAAACTTTGCAAAAAAAGTATATGGCCCACTCTGAATTTGTTTTTCAAAGTTTGGAGAGGTTTGGTCCAGGGGGGGGCAAAGTTATAGGGGGAGTCCCAAAACCTTTGTTTTTTCCCATAGACATAATGGGAAAAAACTTTGCGCACGCCTACAGTCCAAACCGCTGGACGGATTTACACCATTACACATTGCGGCAGGAGCGGGGCTTGGTCCCGAAAGCGTGCTTTTGCAAATTTGGTGTAAATCCGTCCAGTAGTTTTTTTGAAAATGACCAAAATGTAAGGCAAAAAAATTTGTGATATCTCTGTTCGCTCCGGGGACGGACTTCCCGTTTCGCTCCGCGGACAGTGCCCTGATTGGCCGACCGGCTTGCGTGATGTCCGCGGACATGCGATGTGTTCGCTGATTGGACGGCGTGGTGGATGAAGCGCGTCAGATTTTCTGTGGCGCCCGCCAGCTTGCATTCGCGGACGACCGCGGACAGCGCAGTGAAACTTGGATTAAAAATTGTATTTAGTGGAGTGTGTTGGTGTGTAAGAGTGTTTGGGGAGGGAGGGGGAGTATGAGATAGGTTCAATGTTCTGTTTTTTTATGTGCTAGACACTTTTGTTGTGTTCGATTTTTCTGCGGACAACACGATTGTACTGAAATGTTCGTAAATAAACAGAATGGATTCGGTGTCAAGTTGAAAGTGTTCTAAGAAGACTCGTGGGGTCCTGGAATGTTCGCAGGGGGTGTCCTGACGACATTGTCTGTATTGTTCGTTGTCAAGCTGAAAATGTTCTAAGAACACTCGCGGTGTCCGGAAATGTTCGTACATAAAGAAAATGGGGGTGTTCTGAGGACGTTGTCCGTATTGTTCGCTGGCAAGTTGAATGTGTTCTAAGAACACTCGCGGTGTCCTGAAATTTTCGAAAATAAACAAAATGGGGGTGTTCTGAGGACGTTCTCTGTATTGTGTGCCTGCTTAGCTGTATCCAATGAGGGAATGGCACAGAGAATGCAGTGGAAATGGTAGAAGGGCTGTCTAAGAGTTATGCGGTCTGTGGACAGGGCGTGCTACATCCGGGGTTTTCCAGCAAATCCAGCATGGAAAGAAGACTGTAGGGATCAGCCAATCAGATGTTGAGGTTGTGGATTTGTGTTCAAAGAGACTGTGTGTAGTGAAGATGGCAGAAGTGGAGAAAGTCAGGCTGTTGGTGCTCAGAGATATGTTTGTGCACGGTTTACAACAGTATGCTGAATGCAGGCATGTTGCAAAGAATTTTGATGTTAAAGGAGTGGAGGTGGTGTGAAGCACTGTGCCTGATTGCAATGTATAGGGAATTGTACAAGATTGTGAAGATATCGGCAGGATCAACAGTCCCCATGTGGTAGTTTTGCACTATGGTGCTTTCCATTTGGGCTATGTCAGTGCCCCTACTTTGTTGGCAGATTTGGAACACTTGGTTCAAGCAGTAATGAACATCCTTCCAAATGCCAGAGTAATTTTTTCTGGATTAGTTCCTATGGCAGTATGGGACAATAGTTCAGTTTTTTGTCCTCAGCAAAACAATGCTAGGTGTGTAATCAAGCGAGGCATATGTGCCTTCATGCTTAGAGCTGGTATGTTCTTCTGTAATAATGAGAATATTGATTCCAGTAATGCTGTTTATTTTAAAGAAGATGGCATTTCCTTATCTTTTATGGGAAATGCCATTCTGTTTTGGAATGTAAGGGTTGCTTTGGAGAAGGTTATGTGAAGATTTTAGGAGTAAAGTAAGAAAAATAAAAAATACAAAATACAAAATAACAGGTGTCTGTCAAGCATCTGCAACCCCCCCCCCCCAAAGAACGGCTCTTTTCAGAGCCAACCTCAAAGTGGAATGGGGCACACTATTTAAATTTACATTCACCACGCTCAGATTTTCGATATGTCCGCGGACATGGCGGTAGTCTGCGGACATCAAAATCACTAGCTAGGGGTTCAGTATGTTCTATGTTACATGTATATAAAGTCAGGGATATTATGGTTAAGTTGTGCTACTAAAAACATATGAAATTCAGTAAAAAAAACTTTGTTAAAGGGACGTTATGATTAAGTTACACTACTAAAAACCTATGAAATTCAGTGAAAAAACTTTGTTAAAAGGGACGTTATGGTTAAGTTGCGCTACTAAACCTATGAAATTCAGTGAAAAAACTTTGTTAAAAGGGACGTTATGGTTCAAAGTAAAACCGAAAAACCCCTGAAATTCGGCAGTTATGGTAAGATAAGCAACCATAACTCGCGCCACCGTGCAATGCTAACACTAACACCCAGGACATCAAAGATGACATCACAAATGTCATTGATGACATCACTGATGACATCACATGTGCATTTACTTTTCATGAAAACTCTGTAGGAGGGATTCTTATAATGTTGACCAAAAAGTGTCAAGGATCATTTGAATAAATATCATGAGCTAATTAGTGCATTAAGCAATGCATTGACATAAATAGCATTCTATTATGAAGTTCTATCCAGTATACTAAGCAACTCATGCAGAAACTTAGGCAGTGTGTGCAGTATACATGATGAAGGTGCAATATTCATAATCTAACATGTAATAAGTAGCTAATAAAACCCACTTAATACATAATTACACTTAATACAGGCAAAACACAAAGAGACAACAACACATACAAATATGAGTATATATAGGGACAGAGAAGTAAGCAAAAAAGCAGAAGTAGTAGCAGAAAGAGTTCATAACCTAACTGATTATCTTTATGCAGAGAAATGATTGATCTGTTTCAAAGGTGCTACTTACTGTATGTATGTGTATCAAATGATGTCAGTGAACCATAAGGAAAGGAGTGTGAGTACAATGTATACAAATATGAGCATATACAGGGAAGGTATAGTAATAAAAATAAAACTACGAGAAAGTGCTGATAACTCTAATGATTGGTTTTTAGTAGTGCAACTTAACCATAACGTCCCTTTTAACAAAGTTTTTTCACTGAATATATATGTATATATAGACTGAATGGGAAAAAATGTTTGCTCGCGCCTACAGCCCGAACCGCTGGATGGATTTTCACCAAATTTGGACCAGGAGCAGCAGCTTGGTCCCGAAAGCGTGCTTTTTTGGTGAAAATCCGTTGAGTAGTTTTTTAAAAAATGACCAAAAAGTAGGTAAAACAAAATTAGTGATATCTGTGTTCGCTTTGCGGACACACTTCCCTGTTCGCTCTGTGGACAGGACAGGGATTGGGCAAGCGGGTTGTGTCGTGTCCGTGGACATGTTACGTGCTTTCCAATTGGCTGCACTGCAGCTTGCAGTGCGTCGTATTTTCAAGACGCCCGCCATCTTTGTTTGTGGTTTGCGGTGAGAGCCCGGCTAGTAAGTGTCTTCCTTCTGTTCCCCCCACCGCCGCTCATGCCCGTGTCTTCCTCCCGTTTCCCCCACCCCCCCTCATGTACGTGTTTCATTCCTTTCCCCCCTGTGTCTCCCCTGTTCCTCCAGCCCCCGCTCATGCCATCAGCACACGGTGGCCTGCGGAGGGCCGAGGAGCAGGATCTGCCACCTGCACAGTTAGCTCAGCCCGTGTCTTCCTCCCGTTCCCCCCACCCCCACTCATCCCCCGTCTCCCCTGTTCCCCCCCACCCCCGCTCATGTCTCGGCTCATCCCTGTGTCTCCACTGTTCCCCCCCACCCTCCGCTCATCCCCTGTGTCTCCCTCAGGATCCCCCCCACCCCCGTTCATGCCCTGTGTCTCTCCCCTCCCCTCCACCCCCACTCATGACCTGTCTCCCCTGTTACCCCCACCCACTCATGCCCCGTGAGTCTTTCCCCTTCCCCCCACCCCCCGCTCATGCCCTGTGTGTCTCTCCCCTTCCCCCCACCCCCTGCTCATGCCCCGTGTGTCTCTCCCCTTCCCCACCACCCCCTGCTCATGCCCCGTGTGTCTCTCCCCTTCCCCCCACCCCCCGCTCATGCCTGTGTGTCTCTCCCCTTCCCCCCACCCCTGCTCATGCCCCGTGCCCCGTGTGTCTCTCCCCTCCCCCCCACCCCCCGCTCATGCCCCGTGTGTCTCTCCCCCTCCCCCCCACCCCCTGCTCATTCCCCAGTGTGTCTCTCCCCTGTTCCCCCCACCCCCTGCTCATGCCCCGTGCCTGCCCTGTTCCCCCATCCCCTGCTCATGCCCCATGTCTGCCCTGTTTCCCCACCCCCGCTCTTGCCCCGTGTCTCCCCTGTTCCCCCCACCCCCCGCTCATGTCCCATGTGTCTCCCCTTCCCCCCCACCCCCGCTCATGCCCCGTGTGTCTCCCCTTCCTTCCCCCCCACCCCCCGCTCATGCCCCGTGTGTCTCTCCCCTTCCTCCCCACCCCCCGCTCATGCCCTGTGTGTCTCTCCCCTCCCCCCAGCCCCTGCTCATGCCCCGTGTGTCTCTCCCCTCCCCCCAACCCCCGCTCATGCCCTGTGTCTCCCTATTACCTCCATCCCCCGCTCATGCCCCATGTGTCTCTGCCCTGCCCCCCGCACATGACCTGTCTCCCCTGTTACCCCCCACCCCCAGCTCATGCCCTGCGTCTCTCCCCTTCCCTCCCACCCCCCGCTCATGCCCCATGTCTCTCCCCTTTCCCCTCACCCCTGCTCATGCCCCATGTGTCTCTCCCCTCCCCCCACCCCCGCTCATGCCCCGTGTGTCTCTCCCCTCTCCCCCACCCCCCGCTCATACTCTGTGTGTCTCTCCCCCCACCCCCCGCTCATGCCCCATGTGTCTCTTCCCCTCTCCCCCACCCCCTGCTCATGCCCCGTGTGTCTCTCCACTTCCCCCACCCCGTTCATGCCCTGTGTCTCCTCTGTTCCCCCCACCCCATTTATGCCCTGTGTCTCCCTCCTTTCCCCCTACCCCCTGCACATGTCCCGTGTCTCCCTCCTTTCCCACCCCCACCCCCCGCTCAAGCCCCACATGTGCCCTGTTCCCCCCACCTCCCGCTCATGCCCCGTGTCTCCCTTCTTTTCCACCCATCCCCCGCTCATGCCCCGTGTCTCCCTTCTTTCCCCTCCACCCCCCGCTCATGCCCCATGTCTCCCTTCTTCCCCCCACCCCCCGCTCATGCCGCATGTCTCCTTTCTTCCCCCCACCCCCAGTTCATGCCCCGTGTCTCTCTTCTTTCCCCCCTACCCCGCTCATGCCACGTGTCTCCCATCTTTCCAACCCCACCCGGGCTCATACCCTGTGTCTCCCTTCTCCCCCCCCACCCCCAACTCATGCCCCGTGTCTCCCTTCTTTCCACCCCCACCCCCTGCTCATGCCCCGTGTCTTCCTTCTTTCCACCCCGCTCATGCCCCGTGTCTCCCTTCTCCCCAGCACCCCCGCTCACGCACCGTGTCTCCCTTCTTCCACCCCCACCCCCCTCATGCCCCATGTCTGCCCTGTTCCCCCACCCCCATTCATGCCCCGTGTCTCCCTCCTGTACCCCCCACCCCCCACTCATGCCCTGTGTCTCCCTCCTGTACCGCCCACCCCCAGCTCATGCCCCGTGTCTCCCTTCTTTCCCCCCACCCCCGCTCATGCCGCGTGTCTCCCTTCTTTCCCCATCCCCTGCTCATGCCCCGTGTCTCCCTTCTTTCCACCCCCACCCCCTGCTCATGCCCCGTGTCTCCCTCCTGTACCCCCCACCCCCCGCTCATGCCCCGTATCTTCCTTCTTCCCCCCGCTCATGCCCCATGTCTCCCTTCTTCACCCCCCACCCCCCGCTCATGCCCCGGGTCTCCATTCTTCCCCCCACCCCCTGCTCATGCCCCGTGTCTCCCTTCTCCCCCCCACCCCCCGCTCATGCCCCGTGTGTCTCTTCCCCTCTCCCCCACCCCCTGCTCATGCCCCGTGTGTCTCTCCACTTCCCCCTCACCCCGTTCATGCCCTGTGTCTCCTCTGTTCCCCCTACCCCGATCATGCCCTGTGTCTCCCTCCTTTCCCCCCACCCCCTGCACATGTCCCGTGTCTCCCTCCTTTCCCACCCCCACCCCCCGCTCAAGCCCCACGTGTGCCCTGTTCCCCCCACCTCCCGCTCATGCCCCGTGTCTCCCTTCTTTTCCCCCCACCCCCCGCTCATGCCCCGTGTCTCCCTTCTTTCCCCCCACCCCCCACTCATGCCCCATGTCTCCCTTCTTCCCCCCACCCCCCGCTCATGCCGCATGTCTCCTTTCTTCCCCCCCAGCCCCAGTTCATGCCCCGTGTCTCTCTTCTTTCCCCCTACCCCCCGCTCATGCCACGTGTCTCCCATCTTTCCCCCCCACCCGGGCTCATACCCTATGTCTCCCTTCTCCCCCCCGCCCCCAACTCATGCCCCGTGTCTCCCTTCTTTCCACCCCCACCCCCGCTCATGCCCCGTGTCTCCCTCCTGCACCCCCCGCTCATGCCCCGTGTCTTCCTTCTTTCTACCCCGCTCATGCCCCGTGTCTCCCTTCTCCCCCCCACCCCCGCTCACGCACCGTGTCTCCCTTCTTCCCCCCCACCCCCCTCATGCCCCATGTCTGCCCTGTTCCCCCACCCGCATTCATGCCCTGTGTCTCCCTCCTGTACCCCCCCAACCCCCGCTCATGCCCCGTGTCTCCCTCCTGTACCGCCCACCCCCAGCTCATGCCCCGTTTCTCCCTTCTTTCCCCCCACCCCCGCTCATGCCGCGTGTCTCCCTTCTTTCCCCCATCCCCTGCTCATGCCCCGTGTCTCCCTTCTTTCCACCCCACCCCCTGCTCATGCCCCGTGTCTCCCTCCTGTACCCCCACCCCCCGCTCATGCCCCATATCTTCCTTCTTCCCCCCGCTCATGCCCCATGTCTCCCTTCTTCACCCCCCACCCCCCGCTCATGCCCCGGGTGTCCATTCTTCCCCCCACCCCCTGCTCATGCCCCGTGTCTCCCTTCTCCGCCCCCAGCCCCTGCTCATGCCCCGTGTCTGCCCTGTTCCTCCCCATCCCCGACTCATGCCCCGTGTCTCCCTCCTGTACCCCCCACCCCCTGCTCATGCCCCGTGTCTCCCTCCTGTCCCCCCCACCCCCGCTCACGCCCCGTGTCTCCCTTCTCTCCCCCCACCCCCGGTCATGCCGCATGTCTCCCTTCTT
This sequence comes from Ambystoma mexicanum, assembly GCF_040938575.1. Classification (NCBI taxonomy): domain Eukaryota; kingdom Metazoa; phylum Chordata; class Amphibia; order Caudata; family Ambystomatidae; genus Ambystoma; species Ambystoma mexicanum. Next base: position 1,265,098 of record NW_027182485.1, read on the forward strand.
CCCCCCACCCCTCTGTTCATGCCCTGTGTCTCTCTTCTTTCCCCCCTACCCCCGCTCATGCCACGTGTCTCCCATCTTTCCAACCCCACCCGGGCTCATACCCTGTGTCTCCCTTCTCCCCCCCACCCCCAACTCATGCCCCGTGTCTCCCTTCTTTCCACCCCCACCCCCGCTCATGCCCCGTGTCTCCCTCCTGCACCCCCCACCCCCCGCTCATGCCCCGTGTCTTCCTTCTTTCCACCCCGCTCATGCCCCGTGTCTCCCTTCTCCCCCCCACCCCCGCACCGTGTCTCCCTTCTTCCCCCCACCCCCCTCATGCCCCATGTCTGCCCTGTTCCCCCACCCCCATTCATGCCCCGTGTCTCCCTCCTGTACCCCCCCAACCCCCGCTCATGCCCCGTGTCTCCCTCCTGTACCGCCCACCCCCAGCTCATGCCCCGTGTCTCCCTTCTTTCCCCCCACCCCCGCTCATGCCGCGTGTCTCCCTTCTTTCCCCCATCCCCTGCTCATGCCCCGTGTCTCCCCTCTTTCCACCCCCACCCCCTGCTCATGCCCCGTGTCTCCCTCCTGTACCCCCCACCCCCCGCTCATGCCCCATATCTTCCTTCTTCCCCACGCTCATGCCCCATGTCTCCCTTCTTCACCCCCCACCCCCCGCTCATGCCCCGGGTGTCCATTCTTCCCCCCACCCCCTGCTCATGCCCCGTGTCTCCCTTCTCCCCCCCACCCCCTGCTCATGCCCCGTGTCTGCCCTGTTCCCCCCCATCCCCGACTCATGCCCCGTGTCTCCCTCCTGTACCCCCCACCCCCTGCTCATGCCCCGTGTCTCCCTACTGTCCCCCCCACCCCCGCTCACGCCCCGTGTCTCCCTTCTTTCCCCCCACCCCCGGTCATGCCGCATGTCTCCCTTCTTCCCCCCACCCCTCTGTTCATGCCCTGTGTCTCTCTTCTTTCCCCCCTACCCCCGCTCATGCCACGTGTCTCCCATATTTCCAACCCCACCCGGGCTCATACCCTGTGTCTCCCTTCTCCCCCCCACCCCCAACTCATGCCCCGTGTCTCCCTTCTTTCCACCCCCACCCCCGCTCATGCCCCGTGTCTCCCTCCTGCACCCCCCACCCCCCGCTCATGCTCCGTGTCTTCCTTCTTTCCACCCCGCTCATGCCCTGTGTCTCCCTTCTCCCCCCCACCCCCGCTCACGCACAGTGTCTCCCTTCTTCCCCTCCACCCCCCTCATGCCCCGTGTCTCCCTTCTTTCCCCCCACACCCGCTCATGCCGCGTGTCTCCCTTCTTTCCCCATCCCCTGCTCATGCCCCGTGTCTCCCTTCTTTCCACCCCCACCCCCTGCTCATGCCCCGTGTCTCCCTCCTGTACCCCCCACCCCCCGCTCATGCCCCGTATCTTCCTTCTTCCCCCCACTCATGCCCTATGACTCCCTTCTTCACCCCCCACCCCCCGCTCATGCCCCGGGTCTCCATTCTTCCCCCCACACCCTGCTCATGCCCCGTGTCTCCCTTCTCCCCCCCACCCCCGCTCATGCCCCGTGTGTCTCTTCCCCTCTCCCCCACCCCCTGCTCATGCCCCGTGTGTCTCTCCACTTCCCCCCACCCCGTTCATGCCCTGTGTCTCCTCTGTTCCCCCCATCCCCATTCATGCCCTGTGTCTCCCTCCTTTCCCCCCACCCCCTGCACATGTCCCATGTCTCCCTCCTTTCCCACCCCCACCCCCCGCTCGAGCCCCACGTGTGCCCTGTTCCCCCCACCTCCTGCTCATGCCCCGTGTCTCCCTTCTTTTCCCCCCACCCCCCGCTCATGCCCCGTGTCTCCCTTCTTTCCCCCCACCCACCGCTCATGCCCCATGTCTCCCTTCTTCCCCCCCACCCCCCTGTTCATGCCCTGTGTCTGCCCTGTTCCCCCATCCCCGACTCATGCCCCGGGTCTCCATTCTCCACCCCACCTGCTGCTCATGCCCCGTGTCTCCCTTCTCCCCCCCACCCCCTGCTCATGCCCCGTGTCTGCCCTGTTCCCCCATCCCCGACTCATGCCCCGTGTCTCCCTCCTGTACCCCCCACCCCCTGCTCATGCCCTGTGTCTCCCTCCTGTCCCCCCCACCCCCGCTCACACCCCGTGTCTCCCTTCTTTCCCCCCACCCCCGGTCATGCCGCATGTCTCCCTTCTTCCCCCCCACCCCCCTGTTCATGCCCTGTGTCTCCCTTCTTTCCCCCACCCCCAGCTCATGCCCCGTGTCTCCCTTCTTTCCCCCATCCCCTGCTCATGCCCCATGTCTCCCTTCTTCACCCCACACCCCCCGCTCATGCCCCGGGTCTCCATTCTTCCCCCCACCCCCTGCTCATGCCCCGTGTCTCCCTTCTCCCCCCCACCCCCCGCTCATGCCCCGTGTGTCTCTTCCCCTCTCCCGCACCCCCTGCTCATGCCCCGTGTGTCTCTCCACTTCCCCCCACCCCGTTCATGCCCTGTGTCTCCTCTGTTCCCCCCACCCCCATTCTCCCTCCTTTCCCCCCACCCCCTGCACATGTCCCGTGTCTCCCTCCTTTCCCACCCCCACCCCCCGCTCGAGCCCCACGTGTGCCCTGTTCCCCCCACCTCCCGCTCATGCCCCGTGTCTCCCTTCTCTTCCCCCCACCCCCCGCTCATGCCGCATGTCTCCTTTCTTCCCCCCCACCCCCAGTTCATGCCCCGTGTCTCTCTTCTTTCCCCCCTACCCCCCGCTCATGCCACGTGTCTCCCATCTTTCCCCCCCAACCGGGCTCATACCCTGTGTCTCCCTTCTCCCCCCAGCCCAACTCATGCCCCGTGTCTCCCTTCTTTCCACCCCCACCCCCGCTCATGCCCCGTGTCTCCCTCCTGCACCCCCCACCCCCCGCTCATGCCCCGTGTCTTCCTTCTTTCCACCCCGCTCATGCCCCATGTCTCCCTTCTTCCCCCCCACCCCCCTCATGCCCCATGTCTGCCCTGTTCCCCCAACCCCCATTCATGCCCCGTGTCTCCCTCCTGTACCCCCCCACCCCCCGCTCATGCCCCGTGTCTCCCTCCTGTACCGCCCACCCCCAGCTCATGCCCTGTGTCTCCCTTCTTTCCCCCCACCCCGCTCATGCCGCGTTTCTCCCTTCTTTCCCCCATCCCCTGCTCATGCCCCGTGTCTCCCTTCTTTCCACCCCCACCCCCTGCTCATGCCCCGTATCTCCCTCCTGTACCCCCCACCCCCCGCTCATGCCCCGTATCTTCCTTCTTCCCCCCGCTCATGCCCCATGTCTCCCTTCTTCACCCCCCACCCCCCGCTCATGCCCCGGGTCTCCATTCTTCACCCCACCCGCTGCTCATGCCCCATGTCTCCCTTCTCCCCCCCACCCCCTGCTCATGCCCCGTGTCTGCCCTATTCCCCCCATCCCCGACTCATGCCCCGTGTCTCCCTCCTGTACCCCCCACCCCCTGCTCATGCCCTGTGTCTCCCCCACCCCCGCTCACGCCCCGTGTCTCCCTTCTTTCCCCCCACCCCCGGTCATGCCGCATGTCTCCCTTCTTCCCCCCAACCTCCCTGTTCATGCCCTGTGTCTCCCTTCTTTCCCCCACCCCCAGCTCATGCCCCGTGTCTCCCTTCTTTCCCCCATCCCCTGCTCACGCCCCGTGTCTCCCTTCTTTCCACCCCCCGCTCATGCTCTGTGTATCCCTCCTGTACCCCCCACCCCCCGCTCATGCCCCATGTTTTCCTTCTTTCCCCCTGCTCATGCCCCGTGTCTCCCTTCTTCACCCACCCTCTTGCCCTGTGTCTCCAATCTTCCCCCCCATCCCCCGCTCATGCCCCGTGTCTCCCTTCTTCCCCCCACCCCCCGCTCATGCCCCGTGTTTGCCCTGTTCCCCACCACCCGCTCATGCCCCGTGTCTCCCTCCTGTATCCCCCATGCCCCGCTCATGCCCCGTGTCTCCCTCCTGTACCCCCCACCCCCGCTCATGCCCCGTGTCTCCCTTCTTCCCACCACCCCCGCTCATGCCCCGTGTATCCCTTCTTTTCCCCCACCCCCCGCTCATGCCCTGTGTCTCCCTTCTTTCCCCCATTCCCCACTCATGCACCGTGTCTCCCTTCTTCCCCCACCACCCCCCGCTCATGCCCCGTGTCTCCCTTCTTCCCACCACCCCCGCTCATGCCCCGTGTATCCCTTCTTTTCCCCCACCCCCCGCTCATGCCCTGTGTCTCCCTTCTTTCCCCCCCGCTCATGTCCCGTGTCTCCCTTCTTCCCCCTCCACCCCCCGCTCATGCTACGTGTCTCCCTTCTTCCCCCCACCCCCCGTACATGCCTCGTGTCTCTCTTCTTTCCCCCCCAACCCCCGCTCATGCCCCGTGTCTCCCTTCTTCCCCCCACCCCCGCTCATGGCCCGTGTCTCCCTTATTCCCCCCACCCCCTGCTCTTGCCCCGTGTCTGCCCTGTTCCCCCACCCCCGCACTTGCCCCGTGTCTCCCCTGTTCCACCCAACTCCCGCTCATGCCCCATGTGTCTCCCCTTCCCCCCACCCCCGCTCATGCCCCGTGTGTCTCCCCTTCCTTCCCCCCCACCCCCGCTCATGCCCCGTGTGTCTCTCCCCTGCCCCCGACCCCCTGCTCATGACCTGTCTCCCCTGCTACCCCCCACCCCCCGCTCATGCCCCGTGTCTCTCCCCTTCCCCCCACCCCCCGCTCATGCCCCGTGTCTCTCCCCTTCACCCTCACCTCCGCTCATGCCCCGTGTGTCTCTCCCCTCCCCCACCCACTGCTCATGCCCCGTGTGTCTCTCCCCTCCCCCAAACCCCCTGCTCATGCCCCATGTATCTCTCCCCTCCCCCCACCCCCGCTCATACCCCGTGTCTCTCCCCTCCTCCCCCACGCCCGCTCATGCCCTGTGTTTCTCTCCCCCTCCCCCGACCCCCTGCTCATGCCCCGTGTGTCTCTCCCCTCCCCCCCCACCCCGCTCATGCCCTGTGTCTCCTCGGTTCCCCCCCCACCCCCGCTCATGCCCTGTGTCTCCCTCCTTTTTTCCCCACCCCTGCTCATGTCCCGTGTCTCCCTCCTTTCCCACCCTCACCCCCCCGCTCATGCTCCGTGTGTGCCCTGTTCCCCCCACCCCCCCTCATGCCCCGTGTGTGCCCTGTTCCCCCCACCTCCCGCACATGCCTCGTGTGTGCCCTGTTTCCCCCATTCCCCCCGCTCATGCCCCGTGTCTCCCTTGTGTTCCCCCACCCTCTGCTCATCCCCAGTGTCTCCCTCCTTTCCCCCCCACCCCCGCGCATTCCCGTGTCTCCCTTCTTCCCAAACCACTCCCCCGCTCATGCCCTATGTCTTCCTTCTCCCCCCGCTCATGCCCCGTGTCTTCCCCTTCCGCCTCCACCCCCCGCTCATGCCCCGTGTCTTCCGCTTCCCCAACCACCCCCCGCTCATGCCCCATGTCTCCCTTCTTTCCCCCCACCCCCCGCTCATGCCCCGTGTCTCCCTTCTTCCCCCCACACCCGCGTCTTTCTTCTCCCCCCACCCCCATTCATGCCCCATGTCTTCCCCTTCCCCCACCACCCCCTGCTCATGCCCCGTGTCTGCCCTGTTCCCCCACCCCCGCTCATGCCCCGTGTCTCCCTACTGTTCCCCCCACCCCCCGCTCATGCCCCATGTGTCTCTCCCCTGCCCCCCAATCCCCACTCATGACCTGTCTCCCCTGTTACCCCCCACCCCCCGCTCATGCCCCGTGTCTCTCCCCTTCCCCCCACCCCCTGCTCATGCCCCGTGTCTCTCCCCTTCCCCCTCACCCCCCGCTCTTGCCCCGTGTTTCTCTCCCCTCCACCCAACCACTGCTTATGCCCTGTGAGTCTCTCCCCTCCCCCACCCCCACTCATGCCCCGTGTCTCTCTCCCCCTCCCCCCACCCTCCTCTCATGCCCCGTGTGTCTCTCCCCTTCCCCCCCACCCCCGTTCATGCCCTGTGTCTCCTCTGTTCCCCCCCAACCCCCGCTCATGCCCTGTGTCTCCTTCCTTTCCCCCCACCCCCTGCACATGTCCTGTGTCTCCCTCCTTTCCCACCCCCAGCCCCGCTCATGCCCTGTGTGTGCCCTGTTTCCCCCCACCCCCCCTCATGCCCTGTGTGTGCCCTGTTTCCCCCCCACCCCCGCTCATGCTCCATATCTCCCTCCTTTCCCCCCACACCCGCTCATGCCTGTGTCTTCCTTCTTCCCCCCACTCCCCCGCTCATGCCCCGTGTCTTCCTTCTTCCCCCCGCTCACCACCCCCCGCTCATGCCCCGTGTCTTCCCCTTCCCCCACCACCCCCCGCTCATGCCCCGTGTCTCCCTTCTTTCCCCCCGCCCCCCGCTCATGCCCCGTGTCTCCCTTCTTCCCCCCCACCCGTGCGTCTTTCTTCTCCCCCATCCCCCATTCATGCCCCGTGTCTTCCCCTTCCCCCACAACCCCCTGCTCATGCCCCGTGTCTCCCTTCTTCCCCCCCACCCCCGTTCATGCCCCGTGTCTCCCTTCTTCCCCCCACCCCGGCTCATGCCCCGTGTCTCCCTTCTTCCCCCCCACCCCCGCTCATGCCGCATGACTCCCTTCTTCCCCCCCACCCCCCGTTCATGCCCCGTGTCTCCCTTCTTTCCCCCACCCCCCACTCATGCCCTGTGTCTCCCTTCTATCCCCCCCACCCCCCACTCATGCCCCATGTCTCCCTTCTTTCCACCCCTACCCCAGCTCATGCCCCTTGTCTCTCTCCTGGACCCCCCACATCCCGTTCATGCCCCGTGTCTTCCTTCTTTATCCCCCGCTCATGCCCCGTGTCTCCCTTCTTCACCCCCTGCTCATGCCCCGTGTCTCCATTCTTCACCCCCACCCCGCTCATGTCCCGTGTCTCCCTTCTTCCCCCCCACCCCCTGCTCATGCCCCGTGTATGCCTTGTTCCCCCCACCCTCTGCTCATGCCCCGTGTCTCCCTCCTGTACCCCCCCACCCCCTGCTCTTGCCCCATGTCTCCCTCCTGTACCCCCCACCCCCCGCTCATGCCCCGTGTCTCCCTTCTTCCCCCCACCCCCCGTTCATGCCCCGTGTCTTCCTTCTTCCCCCCACCCCCCACTCATGCACCGTGTCTCCTTTCTTCCCCCCCACCCCCACTCATGCCCCGTGTCTCCCTTCTTCCCCCCTCCTCCCGCTCATGCTGCGTGTCTCCTTTCTTCTCCCCCACCTCCCCGCTCATGCCCTGTGTCTCCCTTCTATCCCCCCCACCCCCTGCTCAGGCCCCATGTCTCCCTTCTTTCCACCCCCACCCCCGCTCATGCCCTGTGTCTCCCTCCTGGACCCCCACCCCCCGTAATGCCCCGTGTCTTCCTTCTTTACCCCCCACTCATGCCCCGTGTCTCCCTTCTTCACCCCCACCCCCCGCTCATGCCCCGTGTCTCCATTCTTCAACCCCACCCCCGCTCATGCCCCGTGTCTCCCTTCTTACCCCCCACCCCCCACTCATGCCCCGTGTCTGCCCTGTTCCCCCCACCCTCCGCTCATGCCCCGTGTCTCCCTCCTGTACCCCCCCACCCCCCGCTCTTGCCCCGTGTCTCCCTCCTGTACCCCCCACCCCCGCTCATGCCCTGTGTCTCCCTTCTCCCCCCCACCCCCCATTCATGCCCCGTGTCTTCCTTCTCCCCCCAACCCCCGCTCATGCACCGTGTCTCCCTTCTTCCCCCCCCACCCCCACTCATGCCCTGTGTCTCCCTTCTTCCCCCCCTCCTCCCGCTCATGCCGCGTGTCTCCTTTCTTCTCTCCCACCTCCCCGTTCATGCCCCTTGTCTCTCTTCTTCCCCCCAACCCCCGCTCATGCCCCGTGTCTCCCATTTTTCTCCCCCACCCCCCGCTCATGCCCCGTGTCTCCCTTCTCCCACCAACCCCCCGCTCATGCCCCGTGTCTCCCTTTTTCCACCCCCCGCTCATGCCCCGTGTCTTCCTTCTTCCCCCTCACCCCCGCTCATGCCCCATGTCTCCCTTCACCCCCCGCTCACGCCCCGTGTCTCCCTTCTCCCCCCACCCCCCGCTCATGCCCCGTGTCTGCCCTGTTCCCCCCACCCCCGCTCATGCCCCGTGTCTCCCTCCTGTACCCCCCCACCCCCCGCTCATGCCCCGTGTCTCCCTCCTGTACCGCCCATCCATCCACTCATGCCCCGTGTCTCCCTTCTTTCCCCCCCACCCCCGCTCATGCCGCATGTCTCCCTTCTTCTCCCCAACCCCCTGTTCATGCCCCGTGTCTCCCTTCTTTCCCCCCACCCCCGCTCATGCCCCATGCCTCGCTTCTTTCCCCCATCCCCTGCTCATGCCCCGTGTCTCCCTTCTTTCCACCCCCCCGCTCATGCTCTGTGTCTCCCTCCTGTACCCCCACCCCTGCTCATGCCCGTGTCTTCCTTCTTCCCCCCGCTCATGCCCTGTGTCTCCCTTCTTCACCCCCCCGCTCATGCCCCGTGTCTACATTCTTCCCCCACCCCCCGCTCATGCCCCGTGTCTCCCTTCACCCCCGCTCATGCCCCGTGTCTGCCATGTTCACCCCCACCACCCGCTCATGCCCCATGTCTCCCTCCTGTACCCCCCACCCCCCGCTCATGCCCCGTGTCTCCCTCCTGTACCACCCCCCCGATCATGCCCTGTGTCTCCCTTCTTTCCCCCCCACCCCCGCTCATGCCCCATGTCTCCCTTCTTCCCCCAACCCCCGTTCATGCCCTGTGTCTCCCTTCTTTCCCACCCACCCCCCGCTCATGCCCCGTGTCTCCCTTCTTCCCCCATCCCCTGCTCATGCCCCGTGTCTCCCTTCTTTCCACCCCCCCGCTCATGCTCTGTGTCTCCCTCCTGTACCCCCACCCCCCGCTCATGCCCATGTCTTCCTTTTATCCCCCCCGCTCATGCCCCGTGTCTCCCTTCTTCACCCCCCCGCTCATGCCCCGTGTCTACATTCTTCCCCCCCACCCCCGCTCATGCCCCGTGTCTTCCTTCTTTCCCCATCCCCAACTCATGCACCGTGTCCCCCTTCTTTCCCCCCCACCCCGCGCTCATGCCCCGTGTCTGCCATGTTCACCCCCACCACCCGCTCATGCCCCGTGTCTCCCTCCTGTAGCCCCCCACCCCCTGCTCATGCCCCGTGTCTCCCTCCTGTACCCCCCCACCCCCCGCTCATGCCCCATGTCTCCCTTCTTCCCCCCACCCCCCGCTCATGCCCCGTGTCTTCCTTCTTTCCCCATCCCCAACTCATGCACCGTGTCCCCCTTCTTTCCCCCCCACCCCGCGCTCATGCCCCGTGTCTCCCTTCTTCCCCCTCCACCCCCGCACATGCTGCGTGTCTCCCTTCTTCTCCCCACCCCCCGTTCATGCCTCATGTCTCTCTTCTTTCCCCCCCACCCCCCGCTCATGCCCCTTGTCTCCCATCTTTCCCCCCACCCCCCGCTCATGCCCCGTGTCTCCCTTCTCCCCCCACCCCCCGCTCATGCCCTGTGTCTCCCTTCTTTCCACCCCCCGCTCATATCCCGTGTCTTCCTTCTTCCCCCCACCCCCTGCTCATGCCCTGTGTCTCCCTTCTCCCCCCCACCCCCCGCTCATGCCCTGTGTCTCTCCACCCCCCACCCCCGCTCATATCCCGTGTCTTCCTTCTTCCCCCCACCCCCGCTCATGCCCCGTGTCTCCATTCTTCCCCAAACCCCCGCTCATGCCCCGTGTCTCCCTTCTTCCCCTCCACTCGCCGCTCATGCCCCGTGTCTGCCCTGTTCCCCCAACCCCCGCTCATGCCTCGTGTCTCCCTCCCATACACCCCACCCCCCACTCATGCCCCGTGTCTCCCTCCTGTACCCCCCACCCCCCACTCATGCCCATGTCTCCCTTCTTCCCCCACCCCCGCTCATGCCCTGTGTCTTCCTTCTTTCCCCTGCCCACCCCCGCTCATGCCCCGTGTCTCCCTTCTTCCCCCCACCCCCCGCTCATGCCCCGTGTCTCCCTTCTTACCCCCCCACCCCCTGCTCATGCCCCGTGTCTCCCTTCTTTCCACCCCCACCCCCTGCTCATGCCCATGTCTTCCTTCTCCCCCCCACCCCCCGCTCATTCCCCGTGTCTCCCTTCTTACCCCCACCCCCCGCTCATGCCCCGTGTCTTCCTACTCCCCCCAACCCCCGCTCATGCCGTGTGTCTCTCTTCTCCCCTCCCACCCCCCGTTCATGCCCCGTGTCTCTCTTCTTTCCACACCCCACACCCCGCTCATGTCCCGTGTCTTCCTTCTTCCCCCCCACCCCCTGCTCAAGCCACCCCGTGTCTCCCTTCTTCTCTCCCACCCCCCGCTCATGCCCCATGTCTCCCTTCTCCCCCCCACCCCCAGCTCATGCCCCGTGTCTCCCTTCTTTCCACCCCCCCGCCCCCCGCTCATGCCCCGTGTCTTCCTACTCCCCCCCAACTCACCGCTCATGCCCTGTGTCTCCCTTCTTCCCCCCACCCCCGCTCACGCCCCGTGTCTCCCTTCTTCCTCCCCACCCCCGCTCATGCCCCGTGTCTGCCCTTTTCCCCTCACCCCTGCTCATGCCCCGTGTCTCCTTCCTGTACCCCCACCACCTGCTCATGCCCCGTGTCTCCCTTCTTTCCCCCCCACCCCCTGCTCATGCCCCGTGTCTCCCTTTTTTCCACCCCACCCCCCCGCTCATGCCCCGTGTCTCCCTTCTTCTCCCCCCACCCCCCGCTCATGCCCCGTGTCTCCCTTGGTCCCCCCACCCCCGTTCATGCCCCGTGTCTCCCTTCCTCCCCCCACCCCCGCTCATGCCCCGTCTCTCCCTTGTTTCCCCAACCACCCCCCGCTCATGCCCCATGTCTCCCTTCTTTCCTGTCCACCCCCCGCTCATGCCCTGTGTCTCCCTTCTTTCCACCCCCACCCCGCGCTCATGCCCCATGTCTCCCTCCTGTACCCCCCACCCCCGATCATCATGCCCCGTGTCTTCCTTCTTAACCCCCCGCTCATGCCCAGTGTCTCCCTTCTTCACCCCCCGCTCATGCCCTGTGTCACCATTCTTCCCCCCACCCCCCGCTCATGCTCCGTGTCTCCCTTCTCCCCCCCACCCCCCGCTCATGCCCCATGTCTGCCCTGTTCCCCCCACACCCTGCTCATGCCCCGTGTCTACCTCCTGTACCCCCCACCCCCCGCTCTTGCCCTGTGTCTCCCTCCTGTACCCCCCACCCCCCGCTCATGCCCATGTCTTCCTTTTTTCCCCCCCGCTCATGCCCCGTGTCTCCCTTCTTCACCCCCCCGCTCATGCCCCGTGTCTACATTCTTCCCCCCCACCACCCGCTCATGCCCCGTGTCTTCCTTCTTTCCCCATCCCCAACTCATGCACCGTGTCCCCCTTCTTTCCCCCTCACCCCGCGCTCATGCCCCGTGTCTGCCATGTTCACCCCCACCACCCACTCATGCCCCGTGTCTCCCTCCTGTAGCCCCCCACCCCCTGCTCATGCCCCGTGTCTCCCTCCTGTACCCCCCCACCCCCCGCTCATGCCCCATGTCTCCCTTCTTCCCCCCACCCCCCGTTCATGCCCCGTGTCTTCCTTCTTTCCCCATCCCCAACTCATGCACCGTGTCCCCCTTCTTTCCCCCCCACCCCGCGCTCATGCCCCGTGTCTCCCTTCTTCCCCCTCCACCCCCACACATGCTGCATGTCTCCCTTCTTCTCCCCACCCCCCGTTCATGCCTCATGTCTCTCTTCTTTCCCCCCCACCCCCCGCTCATGCCCCTTGTCTCCCATCTTTCCCCCCACCCCCCGCTCATGCCCCGTGTCTCCCTTCTCCCCCCACCCCCCGCTCATGCCCTGTGTCTCCCTTCTTTCCACCCCCCGCTCATATCCCGTGTCTTCCTTCTTCCCCCCACCCCCTGCTCATGCCCCGTGTCTCCCTTCTCCCCCCCACCCCCCGCTCATGCCCTGTGTTTCTCCACCCCCCACCCCCGCTCATATCCCGTGTCTTCCTTCTTCCCCCCACCCCCGCTCATGCCCCGTGTCTCCATTCTTCCCCAAACCCCCGCTCATGCCCCGTGTCTCCCTTCTTCCCCTCCACTCGCCGCTCATGCCCCGTGTCTGCCCTGTTCCCCCAACCCCCGCTCATGCCTCGTGTCTCCCTCCCATACACCCCACCCCCCACTCATGCCCCGTGTCTCCCTCCTGTACCCCCCACCCCCCACTCATGCCCATGTCTCCCTTCTTCCCCCACCCCCGCTCATGCCCTGTGTCTTCCTTCTTTCCCCTGCCCACCCCCGCTCATGCCCTGTGTCTCCCTTCTTCCCCCCACCCCCCGCTCATGCCCCGTGTCTCCCTTCTTACCCCCCCACCCCCTGCTCATGCCCCGTGTCTCCCTTCTTTCCACCCCCACCCCCTGCTCATGCCCATGTCTTCCTTCTCCCCCCCACCCCCCGCTCATTCCCCGTGTCTCCCTTCTTACCCCCACCCCCCGCTCATGCCCCGTGTCTTCCTACTCCCCCCAACCCCCGCTCATGCCGTGTGTCTCTCTTCTCCCCTCCCACCCCCCGTTCATGCCCCGTGTCTCTCTTCTTCCCCCCACCCCCTGCTCATGCCCCGTGTCTCCCATCTTTCCCCCCCACCCCCCCGCTCATTCCCCGTGTCTCCCTTCTCCCCCCCACCCCCCGCTCATGCCCCGTGTCTCCCTTCTTTCCACACCCCACCCCCCGCTCATGTCCCGTGTCTTCCTTCTTCCCCCCCACCCCCTGCTCAAGCCACCCCGTGTCTCCCTTCTTCTCTCCCACCCCCCGCTCATGCCCCATGTCTCCCTTCTCCCCCCCACCCCCAGCTCATGCCCCGTGTCTCCCTTCTTTCCACCCCCCCGCCCCCCGCTCATGCCCCGTGTCTTCCTACTCCCCCCCAACTCACCGCTCATGCCCTGTGTCTCCCTTCTTCCCCCCACCCCCGCTCACGCCCCGTGTCTCCCTTCTTCCTCCCCACCCCCGCTCATGCCCCGTGTCTGCCCTTTTCCCCTCACCCCTGCTCATGCCCCGTGTCTCCTTCCTGTACCCCCCACCACCTGCTCATGCCCCGTGTCTCCCTTCTTTCCCCCCCACCCCCCGCTCATGCCCCGTGTCTCCCTTTTTTCCACCCCACCCCCCCGCTCATGCCCCGTGTCTCGCTTCTTCTCCCCCCACCCCCCGCTCATGCCCCGTGTCTCCCTTGGTCCCCCCACCCCCGTTCATGCCCCGTGTCTCCCTTCCTCCCCCCACCCCCGCTCATGCCCCGTCTCTCCCTTGTTTCCCCAACCACCCCCCGCTCATGCCCCATGTCTCCCTTCTTTCCTGTCCACCCCCCGCTCATGCCCTGTGTCTCCCTTCTTTCCACCCCCACCCCGCGCTCATGCCCCATGTCTCCCTCCTGTACCCCCCACCCCCGATCATCATGCCCCGTGTCTTCCTTCTTAACCCCCCGCTCATGCCCAGTGTCTCCCTTCTTCACCCCCCGCTCATGCCCTGTGTCACCATTCTTCCCCCCACCCCCCGCTCATGCTCCGTGTCTCCCTTCTCCCCCCCACCCCCCGCTCATGCCCCATGTCTGCCCTGTTCCCCCCACACCCTGCTCATGCCCCGTGTCTACCTCCTGTACCCCCCACCCCCCGCTCTTGCCCTGTGTCTCCCTCCTGTACCCCCCACCCCCTGCTCATGCCCCATGTCTCCCTTCTTCCCCCCACCCCGCTCATGCCCGTGTCTCCCTTCTTCCCCGCTCACCCCCCGCTCATGCCCCGTGTCTCCCTTCTCCCCCACCCCCTGCTCATGCCCTGTGTCTCCCTTCTTTACCACCCACCCCCCGCTCATGCCCCGTGTCTCCCTTCTTTACCCCCACCCCCGCTCATGCCCCGTGTTTCCCTTCTTCCCCCCACCCCCGCTCATGCCCATGTCTCCCTTCTTCCCCCACCCCCGCTCATGCCCTGTGTCTTCCTTCTTTCCCCTGCCCACCCCCGCTCATGCCCCGTGTCTCCCTTCTTCCCCCCACCCCCCGCTCATGCCCCGTGTCTCCCTTCTTACCCCCCCACCCCCTGCTCATGCCCCGTGTCTCCCTTCTTTCCACCCCCACCCCCTGCTCATGCCCATGTCTTCCTTCTCCCACCCACCCCCCGCTCATTCCCCGTGTCTCCCTTCTTACCCCCACCCCCCGCTCATGCCCCGTGTCTTCCTACTCCCCCCCAACCCCCGCTCATGCCGTGTGTCTCTCTTCTCCCCTCCCACCCCCCGTTCATGCCCCGTGTCTCTCTTCTTCCCCCCACCCCCTGCTCATGCCCCGTGTCTCCCATCTTTCCCCCCCACCCCCGCTCATTCCCCGTGTCTCCCTTCTCCCCCCCACCCCCCGCTCATGCCCCGTGTCTCCCTTCTTTCCACACCCCACCCCCCGCTCATGTCCCGTGTCTTCCTTCTTCCCCCCCACCCCCTGCTCAAGCCACCCCGTGTCTCCCTTCTTCTCTCCCACCCCCCGCTCATGCCCCATGTCTCCCTTCTCCCCCCCACCCCCAGCTCATGCCCCGTGTCTCCCTTCTTTCCACCCCCCCACCCCCCGCTCATGCCCGGCGTCTTCCTACCCCCCTCCAACTCACCGCTCATGCCCTGTGTCTCCCTTGTTCCCCCCACCCCCGCTCACGCCCCGTGTCTCCCTTCTTCCTCCCCACCCCCGCTCATGCCCCGTGTCTGCCCTTTTCCCCCCACCCCCGCTCATGCCCCGTGTCTCCCTTTTTTCCACCCCCACCCCCCCGCTCATGCCCCGTGTCTCCCTTCTTTCCACCCCCAACCCCCGCTCATGCCCCTTGTCTCCCTCCTGTACCCCCCACCCCCCGATCATCATGCCTCGTGTCTTCCTTCTTAACCCCCGCTCATGCCCAGTGTCTCCCTTCTTCACCCCCCACCCCTCGCTCATGCCCTGTGTCACCATTCTTCCCCCCACCCTCCGCTCATGCCCCGTGTCTCCCTTCTCCCCCCCACCCCCGCTCATGCACCATGTCTGCCCTGTTCCCCCCACACCCCGCTCATGCCCCGTGTCTACCTCCTGTACCCCCACCCCCCGCTCTTGCCCCATGTCTCCCTCCTGTACCCCCAGCCCCCGCTCATGCCCCGTGTCTCCCTTCTTCCCCCCCACCCCGCTCATGCCCTGTGTCTTCCTTCTTTCCCCATCCCCCGCTCATGCATCGTGTCTCCCTTCTTCCCCGCTCACCCCCCGCTCATGCCCCGTGTCTCCCTTCTCCCCCCACCCCCTGCTCATGCCCTGTGTCTCCCTTCTTTACCCCCCACCCCCCGCTCATGCCCCGTGTCTCCCTTCTTTATCCCCACCCCCGCTCATGCCCGTGTTTCCCTTCTTCCCCCCACCCCCGCTCATGCTGCATGTCTCCCTTCTTCCCCCCCACCCCCCGTTCATGCCCCGTGTCTCTCTTCTTTCCCCCCCACCCCCTGCTCATGCCTCATGCCCCGTATCTCCCATCTTTCCCCCCACCCCCGCGCTCATGCCCCGTGTCTCCCTTCTTACCCTCCCACCCCCTGTTCATGCCCCGTGTCTCCCTTCTTTCTACCCCCATCCCCTGCTCATGCCCATGTCTTTCTTCTCCCCCCCACCCCCTGCTCATGCCCCGTGTCTCCCTTCTTACCCCCACCCCCCGCTCATGCCCCGTGTCTTCCTACTCCCCCCCAACCCCCGCTCATGCCGTGTGGCTCTCTTCTTATCTCCCACCCCCCGTTCATGCCCCGTGTCTCTCTTCTTCCCCCCACCCCCTGCTCATGCCCCGTGTCTCCCATCTTTCCCCCCCACCCCCCGCTCATTCCCCGTGTCTCCCTTCTCCCCCCCACCCCCCGCTCATGCCCCGTGTCTCCCTTCTTTCCACACCCCACCCCCCGCTCATGTCCCGTGTCTTCCTTCTTCCCCCCCACCCCCTGCTCAAGCCACCCCGTGTCTCCCTTCTTCTCCCCCACCCCCCGCTCATGCCCCATGTCTCCCTTCTCCCTCCCACCCCCAGCTCATGCCCCGTGTCTCCCTTCTTTCCACCCCCCCACCCCCCGCTCATGCCCCGCGTCTTCCTACTCCCCCCAACTCACCGCTCATGCCCTGTGTCTCCCTTCTTCCCCCCACCCCCGCTCACGCCCCGTGTCTCCCTTCTTCCTCCCCACCCCCGCTCATGCCCCGTGTCTGCCCTTTTCCCCTCACCCCCGCTCATGCCCCGTGTCTCCTTCCTGTACCCCCCACCACCCGCTCATGCCCTGTGTCCCCCTTCTTTCCCCCCCACCCCCCGCTCATGCCCCGTGTCTCCCTTTTTTCCACCCCCACCCCCCGCTCATGCCCCGTGTCTCCCTTCTTCTCCCCCCACCCCCCGCTCATGCCCCGTGTGTCCCTTGGTCCCCCCACCCCCGTTCATGCCCCGTGTCTCCCTTCCTCCCCCCACCCCCGCTCATGCCCCGTCTCTCCCTTCTTTCCCCAACCACCCCCCGCTCATGCCCCATGTCTCCCTTCTTTCCTGTCCACCCCCGCTCATGCCCCGTGTCTCCCTTCTTTCCACCCCCACCCCCCGCTCATGCCCCATGTCTCCCTCCTGTATCCCCCACCCCCCGATCATGCCCCATGTCTGCCCTGTTCCCCCCACACCCCGCTCATGCCCCGTGTCTACCTCCTGTACCCCCACCCCCTGCTCTTGCCCCGTGTCTCCCTCTGTACCCCCCACCCCCCGCTCGTGCCCCGTGTCTCCCTTCTCCCCCCCCACCCAGCTCATGCCCTGTGTCTTCCTTCTTTCCCCCATCCCCCGCTCATGCCCCGTGTCTCCCTTCTCCCCCCCACCCCCCGCTCATGCCCCATGTCTGCCCTGTTCCCCCCACACCCCGCTCATGCCCCGTGTCTACCTCCTGTACCCCCACCCCCTGCTCTTGCCCCGTGTCTCCCTCCTGTACCCCCTACCCCCCGCTCGTGCCCCGTGTCTCCCTTCTTCCCCCCCACCCAGCTCATGCCCTGTGTCTTCCTTCTTTCCCCCATCCCCCGCTCATGCATCGTGTCTCCCTTCTTCCCCGCTCACCCCCCGCTCATGCCCCGTGTCTCCCTTCTCCCCCCACCCCCTGCTCATGCACTGTGTCTCCCTTCTTTACCCCCACCCCCCGCTCATGCCCCGTGTCTCCCTTCTTTATCCCCACCCCCCGCTCATGCCCCGTGTTTCCCTTCTTCCCCCCACCCCCGCTCATGCTGCATGTCTCCCTTCTTACCCCCCACCCCCCTTTCATGCCCCGTGTCTCTCTTCTTTCCCCCCCACCCCCGCTCATGCCTCATGCCCGATATCTCCCATCTTTCCCCCCAATCCCCGCTCATGCCCCATGTCTTCCTTCTCCCCCCACCCCCCGCTCATGCCCCGTGTCTTCCTTCTCCCCCCCACCCCCCGCTCATGCCCCGTGTCTCCCTTCTTTCCACCCCCCACCCCCCGCTCATATCCCGTGTCGTCTTTCTTCCCCCCACCCCCGCTCATGCCCCATGTCTCCCTTCTTCCCCCCCACCCCCCGCTCATGCCCCTTGTCTCCCTTCTCCCCCCACCCCCCGCTCATGCCCCCTGTCTCCCTTCTTTCCATCCCCCCACCCCCCACTCACGCCCCGTGTCTTCCTTCTCCCCCCCACCCCACGCATGCCCCCTGTCTCCCTTCTTCCCCCCACCCCCGCTCCTGCCCCGTGTCTCCCTTCTTCCCCCCACCCCCCGCTCATGCCCTGTGTCTGCCCTGTTCCCCCACCCCTGTTCATGCCACGAGTCTCAATCCTGTACCCCCCACCCCCCGCTCATGCCCTGTGTCTCCCTCCTGTACCCCCCACCCCCCAGTCATGCCACGTCTCTCCCTTCTTCCCTCCCACCCCCCGCTCATGCCCCTTGTCTTCCTTCTTTCCTGCGCCCACCCCCGCTCATGCCCGTGTCTCCCTTCTTCCCACCCCCCGCTCATGTCCCTTGTCTCCCTTCTTACCCACCACCCCCAGCTCATGCCCCATGTCTCCCTTCTTCCCCCACCCCCCGCTCATGCCCCGTGTCTCTCTTCTTCCCCCCACCCCCGCTCATGCCCCGTGTCTCCCTTCTTTCCCCCCCGCTCATGCCCCGTGTCTCGCTTCTTCACCCACTACTCACGCCCTGTGTCTCCATTTTTCCCCCCCACTCCCCCGCTCATGCCCCGTGTCTCCCTTCTTCCCCCCACCACCCGCTCATGCTCCGTGTCTGCCCTGTTCCCCCATCCCCCGCTCATGCCCTGTGTCTCCCTCCTGTACCCCCCACCCCCCGCTCATGCCCCGTGTCTCACTTCTTCCCCCCCACCCCCCGCTCATGCACCGTGTCTCCCTTCTTCCCCCCCACCCCCCGCTCATGCCCCGTGTCTCCCTTCTCCCCCCCACCCCCCGCTCATGCCCCATGTCTGCCCTGTTCCCCCCACACCCCGCTCATGCCCCGTGTCTACCTCCTGTACCCCCACCCCCTGCTCTTGCCCCGTGTCTCCCTCCTGTACCCCCTACCCCCCGCTCGTGCCCCGTGTCTCCCTTCTTCCCCCCCACCCAGCTCATGCCCTGTGTCTTCCTTCTTTCCCCCATCCCCCGCTCATGCATCGTGTCTCCCTTCTTCCCCGCTCACCCCCCGCTCATGCCCCGTGTCTCCCCTTCTCCCCCCACCCCCTGCTCATGCACTGTGTCTCCCTTCTTTACCCCCCACCCCCCGCTCATGCCCCGTGTCTCCCTTCTTTATCCCCACCCCCCGCTCATGCCCGTGTTTCCCTTCTTCCCACCACCCCCGCTCATGCTGCATGTCTCCCTTCTTCCCCCCCACCCCCCGTTCATGCCCCGTGTCTCTCTTCTTTCCCCCCCACCCCCTGCTCATGCCTCATGCCCCGTATCTCCCATCTTTCCCCCCACCCCCGCGCTCATGCCCCGTGTCTCCCTTCTTACCCTCCCACCCCCTGTTCATGCCCCGTGTCTCCCTTCTTTCTACCCCCATCCCCTGCTCATGCCCATGTCTTTCTTCTCCCCCCCACCCCCTGCTCATGCCCCGTGTCTCCCTTCTTACCCCCACCCCCCGCTCATGCCCCGTGTCTTCCTACTCCCCCCCAACCCCCGCTCATGCCATGTGGCTCTCTTCTTATCTCCCACCCCCCGTTCATGCCCCGTGTCTCTCTTCTTCCCCCCACCCCCTGCTCATGCCCCGTGTCTCCCATCTTTCCCCCCCACCCCCGCTCATTCCCCGTGTCTCCCTTCTCCCCCCCACCCCCCGCTCATGCCCCGTGTCTCCCTTCTTTCCACACCCCACCCCCCGCTCATGTCCCGTGTCTTCCTTCTTCCCCCCCACCCCCTGCTCAAGCCACCCCGTGTCTCCCTTCTTCTCCCCCACCCCCCGCTCATGCCCCATGTCTCCCTTCTCCCTCCCACCCCCAGCTCATGCCCCGTGTCTCCCTTCTTTCCACCCCCCACCCCCCGCTCATGCCCCGCGTCTTCCTACTCCCCCCAACTCACCGCTCATGCCCTGTGTGTCCCTTCTTCCCCCCACCCCCGCTCACGCCCCGTGTCTCCCTTCTTCCTCCCCACCCCCGCTCATGCCCCGTGTCTGCCCTTTTCCCCTCACCCCCGCTCATGCCCCGTGTCTCCTTCCTGTACCCCCCACCACCCGCTCATGCCCTGTGTCCCCCTTCTTTCCCCCCCACCCCCCGCTCATGCCCCGTGTCTCCCTTTTTTCCACCCCCACCCCCCCGCTCATGCCCCGTGTCTCCCTTCTTCTCCCCCCACCCCCCGCTCATGCCCCGTGTGTCCCTTGGTCCCCCCACCCCCGTTCATGCCCCGTGTCTCCCTTCCTCCCCCCACCCCCGCTCATGCCCCGTCTCTCCCTTCTTTCCCCAACCACCCCCCGCTCATGCCCCATGTCTCCCTTCTTTCCTGTCCACCCCCGCTCATGCCCCGTGTCTCCCTTCTTTCCACCCCCACCCCACGCTCATGCCCCATGTCTCCCTCCTGTACCCCCCACCCCCGATCATGCCCCATGTCTGCCCTGTTCCCCCCACACCCCGCTCATGCCCCGTGTCTACCTCCTGTACCCCCACCCCCTGCTCTTGCCCCGTGTCTCCCTCTGTACCCCCACCCCCCGCTCGTGCCCCGTGTCTCCCTTCTCCCCCCCCACCCAGCTCATGCCCTGTGTCTTCCTTCTTTCCCCCATCCCCCGCTCATGCCCCGTGTCTCCCTTCTCCCCCCCACCCCCCGCTCATGCCCCATGTCTGCCCTGTTCCCCCCACACCCCGCTCATGCCCCGTGTCTACCTCCTGTACCCCCACCCCCTGCTCTTGCCCCGTGTCTCCCTCCTGTACCCCCTACCCCCCGCTCGTGCCCCGTGTCTCCCTTCTTCCCCCCCCACCCAGCTCATGCCCTGTGTCTTCCTTCTTTCCCCCATCCCCCGCTCATGCATCGTGTCTCCCTTCTTCCCCGCTCACCCCCCGCTCATGCCCCGTGTCTCCCTTCTCCCCCCACCCCCTGCTCATGCACTGTGTCTCCCTTCTTTACCCCCACCCCCCGCTCATGCCCCGTGTCTCCCTTCTTTATACCCCCCGCTCATGCCCCGTGTTTCCCTTCTTCCCCCCACCCCCGCTCATGCTGCATGTCTCCCTTCTTCCCCCCCACCCCCCTTTCATGCCCCGTGTCTCTCTTCTTTCCCCCCCACCCCCGCTCATGCCTCATGCCCGATATCTCCCATCTTTCCCCCCAATCCCCGCTCATGCCCCATGTCTTCCTTCTCCCCCCACCCCCCGCTCATGCCCCGTGTCTTCCTTCTCCCCCCCACCCCCCGCTCATGCCCCGTGTCTCCCTTCTTTCCACCCCCCACCCCCCGCTCATATCCCGTGTCGTCTTTCTTCCCCCCCACCCCCGCTCATGCCCCATGTCTCCCTTCTTCCCCCCCACCCCCCGCTCATGCCCCTTGTCTCCCTTCTCCCCCCACCCCCCGCTCATGCCCCCTGTCTCCCTTCTTTCCATCCCCCCACCCCCCACTCACGCCCCGTGTCTTCCTTCTCCCCCCCACCCCACGCATGCCCCCTGTCTCCCTTCTTCCCCCCACCCCCGCTCCTGCCCCGTGTCTCCCTTCTTCCCCCCACCCCCCGCTCATGCCCTGTGTCTGCCCTGTTCCCCCACCCCTGTTCATGCCACGAGTCTCAATCCTGTACCCCCCACCCCCCGCTCATGCCCTGTGTCTCCCTCCTGTACCCCCCACCCCCCAGTCATGCCACGTCTCTCCCTTCTTCCCTCCCACCCCCCGCTCATGCCCCTTGTCTTCCTTCTTTCCTGCGCCCACCCCCGCTCATGCCCGTGTCTCCCTTCTTCCCACCCCCCGCTCATGCCCCTTGTCTCCCTTCTTACCCACCACCCCCAGCTCATGCCCCATGTCTCCCTTCTTCCCCCCACCCCCCGCTCATGCCCCGTGTCTCCCTTCTTCCCCCCACCCCCGCTCATGCCCCGTGTCTCCCTTCTTTCCCCCCCGCTCATGCCCCGTGTCTCGCTTCTTCACCCACTACTCACGCCCTGTGTCTCCATTTTTCCCCCCACTCCCCCGCTCATGCCCCGTGTCTCCCTTCTTCCCCCCACCACCCGCTCATGCTCCGTGTCTGCCCTGTTCCCCCATCCCCCGCTCATGCCCTGTGTCTCCCTCCTGTACCCCCCCACCCCCCGCTCATGCCCCGTGTCTCACTTCTTCCCCCCCACCCCCCGCTCATGCACCGTGTCTCCCTTCTTCCCCCCACCCCCCGCTCATGCCCCGTGTCTCCCTTCTTTTCCCCCGACCCCCGCTCATGCCCCGTGTCTCCCTTCTTTCCCCCCCACCCCTCGCTCATGCCCCGTGTCTCCCTTCTTCCCCCACCCTCACTCATGCTGCGTGTCTCCCTTCTTTCCCCCACCCCTCGCTCATGCCCCGTGTCTCTCTTCTTTCCCCCCCACCCCCGCTCATGCCTCATGCCCCGTGTCTCCCTTCTTTCCACCCCCCGCTCATATCCCGTGTCTTATTTCTTCACGCCCACCCCTCGCTCATGCCCCGTGTCTCCCTTCTTCCCCCACCCTCACTCATGCTGTGTGTCTCCCTTCTTTCCCCCCACCCCTCGCTCATGCCCCCGTGTCTCTCTTCTTTCCCCCCCACCCCCCGCTCATGCCTCATGCCCCACGTCTCCCTTCTTCCCCCCACCCCCCGCTCATGCCCCGTTACTCCCTTCTTTCCACCCCCACCCCCCGCTCATGCCCCGTGTCTTCCTTCTTCCCCCCACCCCCCGCTCAAGCCCAGTGTCTCCCTTCTTCCCCCCCACCCCAGCTCATGCCCCGTGTCTTCCTTCTCCCCCCCACCCCCCGCTCATGCCCCGTGTCTCCCTTCTTTCCACCCCCCACCCCCCGCTCATATCCCGTGTCTTCTTTCTTCTCCCCCCACCCCCCGCTCATGCCCCGTGTCTCCCTTCTTCCCCCCCACCCCCCACTCATGCCCCTTGTCTCCCTTCTCCCCCCCAACCCCGCTCATGCCCCGTGTCTCCCTCCTGTACCCCCACCCCCCGCTCATGCCCCATTTCTCCCTTCTTTCCCACCCACCCCCTGCTCATGCCCCGTGTCTCCCTTCTTTCCACCCCCACCCCCGCTCATGCCCCATGTCTCCCTCCTGTACCCCCCACCCCCGATCATGCCCTGTGTCTTCCTTCTTCCCCCCGCTCAGGCCCCGTGTCTCCCTTCTTCACCCCCCACCCCCCGCTCATGCCCTGTGTCACCATTCTTCCCACCACCCCCCGCTCATGCCCCGTGTCTCCCTTCTCCCCCCCACCCCCCACTCATGCCCCGTGTCTGCCCTGTTCCCCCCCACCCCCCGCTCATGCCCCGTGTCTCCCTCCTGTACCCCCCACCGCCCGCTCATGCCCCGTGTCTCCCTTCTTTCCCGCCCACCCCCTGCTCATGCCCTGTGTCTCCCTTCTTTCCACTCCCACCCCCCTCTCATGCCCCATGTCTCCCTCCTGTACCCCCCACCCCCCGATCATGCCCCGTGTCTTCCTTCTTCCCCCGCTCATGCCCCATGTCTCCCTTCTTCACCCCCCACCCCCGCTTATGCCCTGTGTCACCATTCTTCCCCCCACCATCGCTCATGCCCCGTGTCTCCCTTCTCCCCCACCTCCTGCTCATGCCCTGTGTCTCCCTTATTTTCCCCCCAACCCCGCTCATGCCCCGTGTCTCCCTTCTTTCCCCCCACCCCCCGTTCATGCCCTGTGTCTCTCTTCTTTTCCCCCCACCCCCCGCACATGCCTCATGCCCCGTGTCTCCCATCTTTACCCCCCACCCCCCGCTCATGCCCCATGTCTTCCTTCTCCCCCCCACCCCCCACTCATGCCCTGTGTCTCCCTTCTTTCCACCCCCCACCCCCCGCTCATATCCTGTGTCTTCTTTCTTCCCCCCCACCCCCCGCTCATGCCCCGTGTCTCCCTTCTTCCCCCTCCACCCCCCGCTCATGCCCCTTGTCTCCCTTCTCCCCCCACCCCCCGCTCATGCCCCCTGTCTCCCTACTTTCCATCCCCCCACCCCCCACTCACGCCCCGTGTCTTCCTTCTCCCCCCCACTTCCGCGCATGCCCCCTGTCTCCCTTCTTCCCCCCCACCCCCGCTCATGCCCTGTGTCTCCCTTCCCCCCCACCCCCTGCTCATGCCCTGTGTCTGCCCTGTTCCCCCACCCCCGCTCATGCCCTGTGTCTCCCTCCTGTACCCCCGACCCCCCGCTCATGCCCCGTGTCTCCCTCCTGTACCCCCCACTCATGCCACGTGTCTCCCTTCTTCCCCCCACCCCCCGCTCATGCCCTGTGTCTCCGTTTTTCCCTCCCACCCCCGCTCATGCCCCGTGTCTTCCTTCTTTCCTGCGCCCACCCCCCGCTCATGCCCCCGTGTTTCCCTTCTTCCCACCCCCCGCTCATGCCCCGTGTCTCCCTTCTTACCCCCCACCCCCTGCGCATGCCCCGTGTCTTCCTTCTCCCCCACCCCCCGCTCATGCCCTGTGTCTCCCTTCTTCCCCCCCAGCCCCAGCTCATGCCCCATGTCTCCCTTTTCCCCCCCACCCACCGCTCATGCCCCGTGTCTCCCTTCTTCCCCCCACCCCCCGCTCATGCCCCGTGTCTCCCTTCTTCCCCCACCCCTTGCTCATGCCCCGTGTCTCCTTTCTTTCCCCCCGCTCCTGCCCCGTGTCTCCCTTCTTCACCCCCCGCTCACGCCCTGTGTGTCCATTTTTCCCCCCCACCCCCCGCTCATGCCCGTGTCTCCCTTCTTCCCCCACCACCCGCTCATGCCCTGTGTCTCCCTCATGTACCCCCCAACCCCCGCTCTTGCCCCGTGTCTCCCTTCTTCCCCCCCACCCCCACTCATGCACCGTGTCTCCCTTCTTCCCCCCCACCCCCCGGTCATGCCCCATGTCTCCCTTCTCCCCCCACCCCCGCTCATGCCCGTGTCTCCCTTCTTTTCCCCCACCCCCCGCTCATGCCCCGTGTCTCCTTTCTTTCCCCCCCACCCCCTGCTCATGTCCCGTGTCTCCCTTCTTCCCCCCACCCTCGCTCATGCTGCGTGTCTCCCTTCTTCCCCCCACCCCCGTTAATGCCCCGTGTTTCTCTTCTTTCCCCCCCGCCCCCCGCTCATGCCTCATGCCCCGTGTCTCCCATCTTTCCCCCCCACCCCCCGCTCATGTCCCGTGTCTCCCTTCTCCCCCCACCCCCCGCTCATGCCCCGTGTCTCCCTTCTTTTCCACCCCCACCCCCCGCTCATATCCTGTGTCTTCTTTCTTCCCCCCACCCCCCGCTCATGCCCCGTGTCTCCCTTCTTCCCCCCCACCCCCGCTCATGCCCCGTGTCTACCTTCTTCCCCCCACCCCCTGATCAAGCCCAGTGTCTCCCTTCTTCCCCCACCCCCGCTCATGCCCTGTGTCTCCCTTCTCCCCCCCAGCCCCCGCTCATGCCCCATGTCTCCCTTCTTTCCCACCCCCCCAACGCCCCGCTCATGCCCTGTGTCTTCCTACTCCCCCCAGCCCCCCGCTCATGCGCTGTGTCTCCCTTCTTCCCCCTCACCCCCGCTCACGCCCCGTGTCTCCCTTCTTCTCCCCCCACCCCTCGCTCATGCCCCGTGTCTCCCTTCTTCCCCCCACCCCCGTTCATGCCCCGTGTCTCCCTTCCTCCCCCCATCCCCCGCTCATGCCCCGTGTCTCCCTTCTTCCCCCCACCCCCCGCTCATGCCCCGTGTCTGGCCCTGTTCCCCCAGCCCCCACTCATGCCCCGTGTCTTCCTCCTGTCCCCCCCACGCCCCGCTCATGCCCCGTGTCTCCCTTCTTTCCCACCCACCCCCCGCTCATGCACCGTGTCTCCCTTCTTTCCACCACCCCGCTCATGCCCCATGGCTTCCTCCTGTACCCCTCACCCACCGATCATGCCCCGTATCTTCCTTCTTTCCCCCCGCTCATGCCCTGTGTCTCCCTTCTTCACCCCCACCCCCGGCTCATGCCCTGTGTCACCATTCTTCCCGCCACCCCCCGCTCATGCCCCGTGTCTCCCTTCACCCACCACCCCCGCTCATGCCCCGTGTCTGCCCTGTTCCCCACCACCCCCCGCTCTTGCCTCGTGTCTCCCTCCTGTACCCCCCACCCCCCACTCATGCTCCATGTCTCCCTTCTTCCCCCCCCCGCTCATGCCCTGTGTCTGCCCTGTTCCACCCCACCCCCCGCTCATGCCCCGTGTCCTCCCTCCTGTACCCCCCACCCCCCGCTCTTGCCCCGTGTCTCCCTTCTTCCCCCCCATGCCCCCGCTCATGCCCCGTGTCTTCCTTCTCCCCCCCATCCCCGCTCATGCCCTGTGTCTCCCTTCTCCCTCCCACCCCCCGCTCATGCCCCGTGTCTCCCTTCTTTTCCCCCACCCCCCGCTCATGCCCCGTGCCTCCCTTCTTTCCCCCAGCCCCCGTTCATACCCCGTGTCTTCCTACTCCCCCCCAACCCCCCGCTCATGCGTGTGTCTCTCTTCTTCCCTCCCAGCCCCCGTTCATGCCCCGTGTCTCCCATCTTCTCCCCCCACCCCCCCGCTCATGCCCGTGTCTCCCTTCTCCCCCCCACCCCCCGCTCATGCCCCGTGTCTCCCTTCTTTCCACACCCCACCCCCCGCTCATGTCCCGTGTCTTCCTTCTTCCCCCCCACCCCCTGCTCAAGCCACCCCGTGTCTCCCTTCTTCTCCCCCACCCCCCGCTCATGCCCCATGTCTCCCTTCTCCCTCCCACCCCCAGCTCATGCCCCGTGTCTCCCTTCTTTCCACCCCCCCACCCCCCGCTCATGCCCCGCGTCTTCCTACTCCCCCAACTCACCGCTCATGCCCTGTGTCTCCCTTCTTCCCCCCACCCCCGCTCACGCCCCGTGTCTCCCTTCTTCCTCCACACCCCCGCTCATGCCCCGTGTCTGCCCTTTTCCCCTCACCCCCGCTCATGCCCCGTGTCTCCTTCCTGTACCCCCCACCACCCGCTCATGCCCTGTGTCCCCCTTCTTTCCCCCCCACCCCCCGCTCATGCCCCGTGTCTCCCTTTTTTCCACCCCCACCCCCCGCTCATGCCCCGTGTCTCCCTTCTTCTCCCCCCACCCCCGCTCATGCCCCGTGTGTCCCTTGGTCCCCCCACCCCCGTTCATGCCCCGTGTCTCCCTTCCTCCCCCCACCCCCGCTCATGCCCCGTCTCTCCCTTCTTTCCCCAACCACCCCCCGCTCATGCCCCATGTCTCCCTTCTTTCCTGTCCACCCCCGCTCATGCCCCGTGTCTCCCTTCTTTCCACCCCCACCCCACGCTCATGCCCCATGTCTCCCTCCTGTACCCCCCACCCCCCGATCATGCCCCATGTCTGCCCTGTTCCCCCCACACCCCGCTCATGCCCCGTGTCTACCTCCTGTACCCCCACCCCCTGCTCTTGCCCCGTGTCTCCCTCTGTACCCCCCACCCCCCGCTCGTGCCCCGTGTCTCCCTTCTCCCCCCCACCCAGCTCATGCCCTGTGTCTTCCTTCTTTCCCCCATCCCCCGCTCATGCCCCGTGTCTCCCTTCTCCCCCCCACCCCCCGCTCATGCCCCATGTCTGCCCTGTTCCCCCCACACCCCGCTCATGCCCCGTGTCTACCTCCTGTACCCCCACCCCCTGCTCTTGCCCCGTGTCTCCCTCCTGTACCCCCTACCCCCCGCTCGTGCCCCGTGTCTCCCTTCTTCCCCCCCACCCAGCTCATGCCCTGTGTCTTCCTTCTTTCCCCCATCCCCCGCTCATGCATCGTGTCTCCCTTCTTCCCCGCTCACCCCCCGCTCATGCCCCGTGTCTCCCTTCTCCCCCCACCCCCTGCTCATGCACTGTGTCTCCCTTCTTTACCCCCACCCCCCGCTCATGCCCCGTGTCTCCCTTCTTTATCCCCACCCCCCGCTCATGCCCCGTGTTTCCCTTCTTCCCCCCACCCCCGCTCATGCTGCATGTCTCCCTTCTTCCCCCCCACCCCCCTTTCATGCCCCGTGTCTCTCTTCTTTCCCCCCCACCCCCGCTCATGCCTCATGCCCGATATCTCCCATCTTTCCCCCCAATCCCCGCTCATGCCCCATGTCTTCCTTCTCCCCCCACCCCCCGCTCATGCCCCGTGTCTTCCTTCTCCCCCCCACCCCCCGCTCATGCCCCGTGTCTCCCTTCTTTCCACCCCCCACCCCCCGCTCATATCCCGTGTCGTCTTTCTTCCCCCCACCCCCGCTCATGCCCCATGTCTCCCTTCTTCCCCCCCACCCCCCGCTCATGCCCCTTGTCTCCCTTCTCCCCCCACCCCCCGCTCATGCCCCCTGTCTCCCTTCTTTCCATCCCCCCACCCCCCACTCACGCCCCGTGTCTTCCTTCTCCCCCCCACCCCACGCATGCCCCCTGTCTCCCTTCTTCCCCCCACCCCCGCTCCTGCCCCGTGTCTCCCTTCTTCCCCCCACCCCCCGCTCATGCCCTGTGTCTGCCCTGTTCCCCCACCCCTGTTCATGCCACGAGTCTCAATCCTGTACCCCCCACCCCCCGCTCATGCCCTGTGTCTCCCTCCTGTACCCCCCACCCCCCAGTCATGCCACGTCTCTCCCTTCTTCCCTCCCACCCCCCGCTCATGCCCCTTGTCTTCCTTCTTTCCTGCGCCCACCCCCGCTCATGCCCGTGTCTCCCTTCTTCCCACCCCCCGCTCATGCCCCTTGTCTCCCTTCTTACCCACCACCCCCAGCTCATGCCCCATGTCTCCCTTCTTCCCCCCACCCCCCGCTCATGCCCCGTGTCTCCCTTCTTCCCCCCACCCCCGCTCATGCCCCGTGTCTCCCTTCTTTCCCCCCCGCTCATGCCCCGTGTCTCGCTTCTTCACCCACTACTCACGCCCTGTGTCTCCATTTTTCCCCCCACTCCCCCGCTCATGCCCCGTGTCTCCCTTCTTCCCCCCACCACCCGCTCATGCTCCGTGTCTGCCCTGTTCCCCCATCCCCCGCTCATGCCCTGTGTCTCCCTCCTGTACCCCCCACCCCCGCTCATGCCCCGTGTCTCACTTCTTCCCCCCCACCCCCCGCTCATGCACCGTGTCTCCCTTCTTCCCCCCACCCCCCGCTCATGCCCCGTGTCTCCCTTCTTTTCCCCCGACCCCCGCTCATGCCCCGTGTCTCCCTTCTTTCCCCCCCACCCCTCGCTCATGCCCCGTGTCTCCCTTCTTCCCCCACCCTCACTCATGCTGCGTGTCTCCCTTCTTTCCCCCACCCCTCGCTCATGCCCCGTGTCTCTCTTCTTTCCCCCCCACCCCCCGCTCATGCCTCATGCCCCGTGTCTCCCTTCTTTCCACCCCCCGCTCATATCCCGTGTCTTATTTCTTCACGCCCACCCCTCGCTCATGCCCCGTGTCTCCCTTCTTCCCCCACCCTCACTCATGCTGCGTGTCTCCCTTCTTTCCCCCCACCCCTCGCTCATGCCCCGTGTCTCTCTTCTTTCCCCCCCACCCCCCGCTCATGCCTCATGCCCCACGTCTCCCTTCTTCCCCCCCACCCCCCGCTCATGCCCCGTTACTCCCTTCTTTCCACCCCCACCCCCCGCTCATGCCCCGTGTCTTCCTTCTTCCCCCCACCCCCCGCTCAAGCCCAGTGTCTCCCTTCTTCCCCCCCACCCCAGCTCATGCCCCGTGTCTTCCTTCTCCCCCCCACCCCCCGCTCATGCCCCGTGTCTCCCTTCTTTCCACCCCCCACCCCCCGCTCATATCCCGTGTCTTCTTTCTTCTCCCCCCACCCCCCGCTCATGCCCCGTGTCTCCCTTCTTCCCCCCCACCCCCCACTCATGCCCCTTGTCTCCCTTCTCCCCCCCAACCCCGCTCATGCCCCGTGTCTCCCTCCTGTACCCCCACCCCCCGCTCATGCCCCATTTCTCCCTTCTTTCCCACCCACCCCCTGCTCATGCCCCATGTCTCCCTTCTTTCCACCCCCACCCCCGCTCATGCCCCATGTCTCCCTCCTGTACCCCCCACCCCCGATCATGCCCTGTGTCTTCCTTCTTCCCCCCGCTCAGGCCCCGTGTCTCCCTTCTTCACCCCCCACCCCCCGCTCATGCCCTGTGTCACCATTCTTCCCACCACCCCCCGCTCATGCCCCGTGTCTCCCTTCTCCCCCCCACCCCCCACTCATGCCCCGTGTCTGCCCTGTTCCCCCCCACCCCCCGCTCATGCCCCGTGTCTCCCTCCTGTACCCCCCACCGCCCGCTCATGCCCCGTGTCTCCCTTCTTTCCCGCCCACCCCCTGCTCATGCCCTGTGTCTCCCTTCTTTCCACTCCCACCCCCCTCTCATGCCCCATGTCTCCCTCCTGTACCCCCCACCCCCCGATCATGCCCCGTGTCTTCCTTCTTCCCCCGCTCATGCCCCATGTCTCCCTTCTTCACCCCCCACCCCCGCTTATGCCCTGTGTCACCATTCTTCCCCCCACCATCGCTCATGCCCCGTGTCTCCCTTCTCCCCCACCTCCTGCTCATGCCCTGTGTCTCCCTTATTTTCCCCCCAACCCCGCTCATGCCCCGTGTCTCCCTTCTTTCCCCCCACCCCCCGTTCATGCCCTGTGTCTCTCTTCTTTTCCCCCCACCCCCCGCACATGCCTCATGCCCCGTGTCTCCCATCTTTACCCCCCACCCCCCGCTCATGCCCCATGTCTTCCTTCTCCCCCCCACCCCCCACTCATGCCCTGTGTCTCCCTTCTTTCCACCCCCCACCCCCCGCTCATATCCTGTGTCTTCTTTCTTCCCCCCCACCCCCCGCTCATGCCCCGTGTCTCCCTTCTTCCCCCTCCACCCCCCGCTCATGCCCCTTGTCTCCCTTCTCCCCCCCACCCCCCGCTCATGCCCCCTGTCTCCCTACTTTCCATCCCCCCACCCCCCACTCACGCCCCGTGTCTTCCTTCTCCCCCCCACTTCCGC
The DNA here is from genome assembly GCF_040938575.1 of Ambystoma mexicanum. NCBI lineage: Eukaryota > Metazoa > Chordata > Amphibia > Caudata > Ambystomatidae > Ambystoma > Ambystoma mexicanum. The sequence continues at coordinate 1,295,556 of NW_027182485.1, forward strand.
GCATGCCCCCTGTCTCCCTTCTTCCCCCCCACCCCCGCTCATGCCCTGTGTCTCCCTTCCCCCCCACCCCCTGCTCATGCCCTGTGTCTGCCCTGTTCCCCCACCCCCGCTCATGCCCTGTGTCTCCCTCCTGTACCCCCGACCCCCCGCTCATGCCCCGTGTCTCCCTCCTGTACCCCCCACTCATGCCACGTGTCTCCCTTCTTCCCCCCACCCCCCGCTCATGCCCTGTGTCTCCGTTTTTCCCTCCCACCCCCGCTCATGCCCCGTGTCTTCCTTCTTTCCTGCGCCCACCCCCCGCTCATGCCCCCGTGTTTCCCTTCTTCCCACCCCCCGCTCATGCCCCGTGTCTCCCTTCTTACCCCCCACCCCCTGCGCATGCCCCGTGTCTTCCTTCTCCCCCACCCCCCGCTCATGCCCTGTGTCTCCCTTCTTCCCCCCCAGCCCCAGCTCATGCCCCATGTCTCCCTTTTCCCCCCCACCCACCGCTCATGCCCCGTGTCTCCCTTCTTCCCCCCACCCCCCGCTCATGCCCCGTGTCTCCCTTCTTCCCCCCACCCCTTGCTCATGCCCCGTGTCTCCTTTCTTTCCCCCCGCTCCTGCCCCGTGTCTCCCTTCTTCACCCCCCGCTCACGCCCTGTGTGTCCATTTTTCCCCCCCACCCCCCGCTCATGCCCCGTGTCTCCCTTCTTCCCCCACCACCCGCTCATGCCCTGTGTCTCCCTCATGTACCCCCCAACCCCCGCTCTTGCCCCGTGTCTCCCTTCTTCCCCCCCACCCCCACTCATGCACCGTGTCTCCCTTCTTCCCCCCCACCCCCCGGTCATGCCCCATGTCTCCCTTCTCCCCCCACCCCCGCTCATGCCCGTGTCTCCCTTCTTTTCCCCCACCCCCCGCTCATGCCCCGTGTCTCCTTTCTTTCCCCCCCACCCCCTGCTCATGTCCCGTGTCTCCCTTCTTCCCCCCACCCTCGCTCATGCTGCGTGTCTCCCTTCTTCCCCCCACCCCCGTTAATGCCCCGTGTTTCTCTTCTTTCCCCCCCGCCCCCCGCTCATGCCTCATGCCCCGTGTCTCCCATCTTTCCCCCCCACCCCCCGCTCATGTCCCGTGTCTCCCTTCTCCCCCCCACCCCCCGCTCATGCCCCGTGTCTCCCTTCTTTCCACCCCCACCCCCCGCTCATATCCTGTGTCTTCTTTCTTCCCCCCACCCCCCGCTCATGCCCCGTGTCTCCCTTCTTCCCCCCCACCCCCCGCTCATGCCCCGTGTCTACCTTCTTCCCCCCACCCCCTGATCAAGCCCAGTGTCTCCCTTCTTCCCCCCACCCCCGCTCATGCCCTGTGTCTCCCTTCTCCCCCCCAGCCCCCGCTCATGCCCCATGTCTCCCTTCTTTCCACCCCCCCAACGCCCCGCTCATGCCCTGTGTCTTCCTACTCCCCCCAGCCCCCCGCTCATGCGCTGTGTCTCCCTTCTTCCCCCTCACCCCCGCTCACGCCCCGTGTCTCCCTTCTTCTCCCCCCACCCCTCGCTCATGCCCCGTGTCTCCCTTCTTCCCCCCACCCCCGTTCATGCCCCGTGTCTCCCTTCCTCCCCCATCCCCCGCTCATGCCCCGTGTCTCCCTTCTTCCCCCCACCCCCCGCTCATGCCCCGTGTCTGCCCTGTTCCCCCAGCCCCCACTCATGCCCCGTGTCTTCCTCCTGTCCCCCCCACGCCCCGCTCATGCCCCGTGTCTCCCTTCTTTCCCACCCACCCCCCGCTCATGCACCGTGTCTCCCTTCTTTCCACCACCCCGCTCATGCCCCATGGCTTCCTCCTGTACCCCTCACCCACCGATCATGCCCCGTATCTTCCTTCTTTCCCCCCGCTCATGCCCTGTGTCTCCCTTCTTCACCCCCACCCCCGGCTCATGCCCTGTGTCACCATTCTTCCCGCCACCCCCCGCTCATGCCCCGTGTCTCCCTTCACCCACCACCCCCCGCTCATGCCCCGTGTCTGCCCTGTTCCCCACCACCCCCGCTCTTGCCTCGTGTCTCCCTCCTGTACCCCCCACCCCCCACTCATGCTCCATGTCTCCCTTCTTCCCCCCCCCGCTCATGCCCTGTGTCTGCCCTGTTCCACCCCACCCCCCGCTCATGCCCCGTGTCTCCCTCCTGTACCCCCCACCCCCCGCTCTTGCCCCGTGTCTCCCTTCTTCCCCCCCATGCCCCCGCTCATGCCCCGTGTCTTCCTTCTCCCCCCCATCCCCGCTCATGCCCTGTGTCTCCCTTCTCCCTCCCACCCCCCGCTCATGCCCCGTGTCTCCCTTCTTTTCCCCCACCCCCCGCTCATGCCCCGTGCCTCCCTTCTTTCCCCCCAGCCCCCGTTCATACCCCGTGTCTTCCTACTCCCCCCCAACCCCCCGCTCATGCCGTGTGTCTCTCTTCTTCCCTCCCAGCCCCCGTTCATGCCCCGTGTCTCCCATCTTCTCCCCCACCCCCCCGCTCATGCCCGTGTCTCCCTTCTCCCTCCACCCCCCGCTCATGCCCCGTGTATCCCTTCTTTCTACCTCCCCACCCCCCGCTCATGCCCCGCATCTTCCTACTCCCCCCCAACTCCCCGCTCATGCCCTGTGTCTCCCTTCTTCCCCCCACCCCCGCTCATGCCCCGTGTCTCCCTTCTTCCTCCCCACCCCCGGCTCATGCCCCGTGTCTGCCCTTTTCCCCTCACCCCGCTCATGCCCTGTGTCTCCTTCCTGTACCCCCCACCACCGGTCCATGCCCCGTGTCTCCCTTCTTTCCCCCCCACCCCCCGCTCATTCCCTGTGTCTCCCTTTTTTCCACCCCCACCCCCCGCTCATGCCCCATGTCTCCCTTCTTCTCCAACCACCCCCCGCTCATGCCCCGTGTCTCCCTTCTTCCCCCCACCCCGTTCATGCCCTGTGTCTCCCTTCCTCCCCCCACCCCGGCTCATGCCCCGTCTCTCCCTTCTTTCCCCAACCACCCACCGCTCATGCCCCGTGTCTCCCTTCTTTCCCGCCCACCCCCTGCTCATGCCCCGTGTCTCCCTTCTTTCCACCCTCACCCCCCGCTCATGCCCCATGTCTCCCTCCTGTACCCCCCCACCCCCTGATCATGCCCCGTGTCCCCTGTCTTCCTTCTTTCCCCCCGCTCATGCCCCGTGTCTCCCTTCTTCACCCTCCCCCCCGCTCATGCCCTGTGTCACCATTCTTCCCCCCACCCCCCGCTCATGCCCCTTGTCTCCCTTCTCCCCCCACGCACTGCTTAAGCCCCGTGTATGCCCTGTTCCCCCCACCCCCCGTCAGGCCCCGTGTCTACCTCCTGTACCCCCCACCCCCCACTCATGCCCCATGTCTCCCTTCTTCCCCCCACCCCCCGCTCATGCCCTGTGTCTGCCCTGTTCCACCCCACCCCCCGCTCATGCCCCGTGTCTCCCTCCTGTACCCCCCACCCCCCGCTCTTGCCCCGTGTCTCCCTTCTTCCCCCCATGCCCCCGTTCATGCCCCGTGTCTTCCTTCTTCCCCCCCACCCCCCGCTCATGCACCGTGTCTCCCTTCTTCCCCCCCAACCCCGCTCATGCCCTGTGTCTCCCTTCTCCCCCCCACCCCCCGCTCATGCCCCGTGTCTCCCTTCTTTTCCCCCCCAGCCCCCGTTCATACCCCGTGTCTTCCTATTCCCCCCAACCCCCTGCTCATGCCATGTGTCTCTCTTCTTCCCTCCCAGCCCCCGTTCATGCCCCGTGTCTCTCTTCTTCCCCCACCCCCTGCTCATGCCCCGTGTCTCCCATCTTTCCCCCCAACCCCCGCTCATTCCCCGTGTCTCCCTTCTCCCCCCCACCCCCCGCTCATGCCCCGTGTCTCCCTTCTTTCCACCCCCCACCCCCCGCTCATGCCCCGTGTCTTCCTTCTTCCCCCACCCCCCGCTCAAGCCACCCCGTGTCTCCCTTCTTCTCCCCCACCCCCCGCTCATGCCCCGTGTCTCCTTCTCCCTCCACCCCCCGCTCATGCCCCGTGTCTCCCTTCTTTCTACCTCCCCACCCCCCACTCATGCCCCGCGTCTTCCTACTCCCCCCCAACTCCCCGCTCATGCCCTGTGTCTCCCTTCTTCCCCCACCCCCGCTCACGCCCCGTGTCTCCCTTCTTCCTCCCCACCCCCGGCTCATGCCCGTGTCTGCCCTTTTCCCCTCACCCCGCTCATGCCCCGTGTCTCCTTCCTGTACCCCCCCACCACCGGCTCATGCCCCGTGTCTCCCTTCTTTCCCCCCCACCCCCGCTCATGCCCCGTGTCTCCCTTTTATCCACCCCCACCCCCCGCTCATGCCACATGTCTCCCTTCTTCTCCCCCACCCCCCGCTCATGCCCCGTGTCTCCCTTCCTCCCCCCACCCCCGCTCATGCCCCGTCTCTCCCTTCTTTCCCCAACCACCCCCGCTCATGCCCCGTGTCTCCCTTCTTTCCCGCCCACCGCCTGCTCATGCCCCGTGTCTCCCTTCTTTCCATCCTCACCCCCGCTCATGCCCCATGTCTCCCTCCTGTACCCCCCACCCCCCCGATCATGCCCCCTGTCTTCCTTCTTTCCCCCCGCTCATGCCCCGTGTCTCCCTTCTTCACCCTCCACCCCCCGCTTATGCCCTGTGTCACCATTCTTCCCCCCACCCCCCGCTCATGCCCCTTGTCTCCCTTCTCCCCCCACCCACCGCTTAAGCCCCGTGTATGCTCTGTTCCCCCCACCCCCCGTTCATGCCCCGTGTCTACCTCCTGTACCCCCCACCCCCTGCTCTTGCCCTGTGTCTCCCTCCTGTACCCCCATCCCCCGCTCATGCCCCGTGTCTCCGTTCTTCCCCCCACCCCCGCTCATGCACCGTGTCTCCCTTCTTCCCCCCCACCCCCGCTCAAGCCCCGTGTCTCCCTTCTTCCCCCCACCCTCGCTCATGCTGCATGTCTCCCTTCTTCCCCCCCACCCCCCCGTTCATGCCCCGTGTTTCTCTTCTTTCCCCCCCACCCCCCGCTCATGCCTCATGCCCCGTGTCTCCCATCTTTCCCCCCCACCCCCCGCTCATGCCCCATGTCTCCCTTCTCCCCCCACCCCCCGCTCATGCCCGTGTCTCCCTTCTTTTCCCCCACCCCCCGCTCATGCCCCGTGTCTCCCTTCTTCCCCCCCACCCCCGCTCAAGCCCCGTGTCTCCCTTCTTCCCCCCACCCTCGCTCATGCTGCATGTCTCCCTTCTTCGCCCCCACCCCCGTTCATGCCCCGTGTTTCTCTTCTTCCCCCCCACCCCCCGCTCATGCCTCATGCCCCGTGTCTCCCATCTTTCCCCCCCACCCCCCGCTCATGCCCCGTGTCTCCCTTCTCCCCCCACCTCCCGCTCATGCCCCGTGTCTCCCATCTTTCCACCCCCCACCCCCCGCTCATATCCCGTGTCTTCTTTCTTCCCCCCCACCCCCTGCTCATGCCCCGTGTCTCGCTTCTTCCCCCCCACCCCCCGCTCATGCCCCATGTCTTCCTTCTTCCCCCACCCCCTGCTCAAGCCCAGTGTCTCCCTTCTCCCCCCCACCCCCGCTCATGCCCTGTGTCTCCCTTCTCCCCCCAGCCCCCGCTCATGCCCCATGTCTCCCTTCTTTCCACCCCCACACCCCCTGCTCATGCCCCGTGTCTTCCTACTCCCCCCAACCCCCCGCTCATGCCCCGTGTCTCCCTTCTTCCCCCTCACCCCCGCTCACGCCCCGTGTCTCCCTTCTTCTCCCCCCACCCCCCGCTCATGCCCCATGTCTCCCTTCTTCCCCCCACCCCCCGTTCATGCCCTGTGTCTCCCTTCTTCCCCCTACCCCCGTTCATGCCCTGTGTCTCCCGTCCTCCACCCACCCCTGCTCATGCCCCGTCTCTCCATTCTTTCCCCAACCACCCCCCGCTCATGCCCCGTGTCTCCCTTCTTTCCCGCCCACCCCCTGCTCATGCCCTGTGTCTCCCTTCTTTCCACCCCCACCCCCCGCTCATGCCCCATGTCTCCCTCCTGTACCCCCCACCCCCCCGATCATGCCCTGTGTCTTCCTTCTTTCCCCCCCGCTCATGCCCCGTGTCTCCCTTCTTCACCCTCCACCCCCCGCTCATGCCCTGTGTCTCCCTTCTTTTCCCCACACCCCCCGCTCATGCCCTGTGTCTCCCTTCTTTCCCCCCACCACCCGCTCATGCCCCGTGTTTCCCTTCTTCCCCCCACCCCCCTCTCATGCTGCATGTCTCCCTTCTCCCCCACACCCCCCGTTCATGCCCTGTGTCTCTCTTCTTTCCCCCCCACCCCCTGCTCATGCCTCATGCCCCGTGTCTCCCATCTTTCCCCCCTACCCCCCGCTCATGCCCCGTGTCTTTCTTCTCCCCCCCACCCCCCGCTCATGCCCTGTGTCTCCCTTCTTTCCACCCCCCACCCCCCGCTCATATCCCCTGTCTTCTTTCTTCCCCGCCACCACCCGCTCATGCCCCGTGTCTCCCTTCTTCCTTCTTCCCCTCCACCCCCCGCTCATGCCCCTTGTCTCCCTTCTCCCCCCCACCCCCGCTCATGCCCTGTGTCTCCCTTCTTTCCACCCCCCACCCCCCGCTCATGCCCCGTGTCTTCCCTCATTCCTGCACCTACCCCCCGCTGATGCCCCCGTGTCTACCTTTTTCCTACCCCCCACTCATGCCCCGTGTCTCCCTTCTTACCCCCCACCCCCTGCGCATGCCACGTATCTTCCTTCTCGGGGCCGTGTCTCCCTTCTTACCACCCACCCCCCACTCATGCCCCGTGTCTCCCTTCTTCCCCCCACCCCCCGTTCATGCTCCGTTTCTCTCTTCTTCCCCCTCCACCCCCCGCTCATGCCTCATGCCCTGTGTCTCCCATCTTTCCCCCCCACCCCCCGCTCATGACCCGTGTCTCCCTTCTCCCCCCCACCCCCCGCTCATGCCCCGTGTCTCCCTTCTTTCCACCCTCCACCCCCCGCTCATATCCCGTGTCTTCTTTCTTCCCCCCACCCCCACTTATGCCCCGTGTCTCCCTTCTTCCCCCACCCCCCGCTCATGCCCTGTGTCTCCCTTCTTTCCACCCCCCACCCCTCGCTCATGCCCAGTGTCTTCCTTCTTCCACCCCACCTCCCGTTCAAGCCCAGTGTCTCCCTTGTTTCCCCCACCCCCTGCTCATGCCCGTGTCTCCCTTCTCCCCCCAGCCCCCGCTCATGCCCCGTGTCTCCCTTCTTTCCCCCACCCCCTGTTCATGCCGCGTGTCTCCCTTCCTCCCCCACCCCCCGCTCATGCCCCGTGTCTCCCTTCTTCCCCCCACCCCCCGCTCATGCCCCGTGTCTGCCCTGTTCCCCCCCACCCCCGCTCATGCCCCGTGTCTCCCTCCTGTACCACCCACCCCCGCTCTTGCCCGTATCTCCCTCCTGTACCCCCCACCCTCCGCTCATGCCCCATGTCTCCCTTTTCCCCCCAACCCCCCGCTCATGCCCCGTGTCTCCCATTTTCTCCCCCACCCCCGCTCACGCCCCGTGTCTCCCTTCTTCCCCCCCACCCCTACTCATGTCCCGTGTCTGCCCTGTTCCCCCACCCCGCTCATGCCCCGTGTCTCCCTCCTGTACTCCCCCACCCCCTGCTCATGCCCCGTGTCTCCCTTCCTCCACCCCACCCCCGCTCATGCCGCTTGTCTCCCTTCTTCTCCCTATCCCCCGCTCATGCCCCGTGTCTCCATTCTTCCCCCCACACCCCGTTCATGCCCTGTGTCTGTCTCCCTTCCTCCCCCACCCCCTTTCATGCCCCGTCTCTCCCTTCTTTCCCCCCACCTCCCGCTCATGCCCCATGTCTCCCTCCTTCCCCCCACCCCCGCTGATGTCGCATGTCTCCCTTCTTGACCCCCACCCCCCGTTCATGCCCCGTGTCTTCCCTCTTTCCCCCCACCCCCCGCTCATGCCCCGTGTCTCCCTTCTTTCCCCCCACCCCCGCTCATTCCCCGTGTCCTCCCTTCTGTCCCCCACCCCCGGTCATTCCCCGTGTCTCCCTTCTTTCCACCCCCCACCCCCCGCTCAAGCCCTGTGTCTCCCTTCTTCTCCCCCAACCCCCGCTCATGCCCCGAGTCTCCCTTCTCCCCCGCTCATGCCCCGTGTCTCCCTTCTTTCCACCCTCCCACCCCCCACTCACGCCCCGTGTCTTCCTTCTCCCCCACCACCCCCGCGCATGCCCCCTGTCTCCCTTCTTCCCCCCACCCCCGCTCATGCCCCGTGTCTCCCTTCTTCCCCCATCCCCTGCTCATGCCCTGTGTCTGCCCTGTTCCCCCACCCCCGCTCATGCCCCATGTCTCCCTCCTGTACCCCCCCACCCCCTGCTCATGCCCTGTGTCTCCCTCCTGTACCCCCCACACCCCACTCATGCCACATGTCTCCCTTCTTCCCACCACCCCGCGCTCATGCCCTGTGTCTCCCTTCTTCCCTCCCACCCCCCGCTCATGCCCCGTGTCTTCCTTCTTTCCCGTGCCCACCCCCGCTCATACCCCCGTGTCTCCTTTCTTCCCACCCCCCGCGTCTCCCTTCTTACCCCCCACCCCCTGCTCATGCCCTGTGTCTTCCTTCTCCCCCCACCCCCCGCTCATGCCCTGTGTCTCCCTTCTTCCCCCCCACCCCCAGCTCATGCCCCATGTCTCCCTTCTTCCGCCCCACCTCCCGCTCATGCCCTGTGTCTCCCTTCTTCCCCCACCCCCTGCTCATGCCCCGTGTCTCCCTTCTTCCCGCCACCCCTTGCTCATGCCCCGTGTCTCCCTTCTTTCCCATCCGCTCATGCCCCATGTCTCCCTTCTTCACCCCCCGCTCACGCCCTTTGTCTCCATTCTTCCCCCGCTCATGCCCCGTGTCTCCCTTCTTTCCACCCCCCCACCCCCCACTCACGCCCCGTGTCTTCCTTCTCCCCCACCACCCCCGCGCATGCCCCCTGTCTCCCTTCTTCCCCCCACCCGCGCTCATGCCCCGTGTCTCCCTTCTTCCCCCATCCCCTGCTCATGCCCTGTGTCTGCCCTGTTCCCCCAGCCCCGCTCATGCCCCATGTCTCCCTCCTGTACCCTCCCACCCCCTGCTCATGCCCTGTGTCTCCCTCCTGTACCCCCCACACCCCACTCATGCCACATGTCTCCCTTCTTCCCACCACCCCGCGCTCATGCCCTGTGTCTCCCTTCTTCCCTCCCACCCCCCGCTCATGCACTGTGTCTTCCTTCTTTCCCGTGCCCACCCCCCGCTCATGCCCCCGTGTCTCCTTTCTTCCCACCCCCCGCGTCTCCCTTCTTACCCCCACCCCCTGCTCATGCCCTCTGTCTCCCTTCTTCCCCCCACCCCCGCTCATGCCCCGTGTCTCCCTTCTTCCCCCATCCCCTGCTCATGCCCTGTGTCTGCCCTGTTCCCCCACCCCCGCTCATGCCCCATGTCTCCCTCCTGTACCCCCCCACCCCCTGCTCATGCCCTGTGTCTCCCTCCTGTACCCCCCACACCCCACTCATGCCACATGTCTCCCTTCTTCCCACCACCCCGCGCTCATGCAGTGTGTCTCCCTTCTTCCCTCCCACCCCCCGCTCATGCCCCGTGTCTTCCTTCTTTCCCGTGCCCACCCCCCGCTCATGCCCCCGTGTCTCCTTTCTTCCCACCCCCCGCGTCTCCCTTCTTACCCCCCACCCCCTGCTCATGCCCTGTGTCTTCCTTCTCCCCCCACCCCCGCTCATGCCCTGTGTCTCCCTTCTTCCCCCCCACCCCCAGCTCATGCCCCATGTCTCCCTTCTTCCGCCCCACCTCCCGCTCATGCCCTGTGTCTCCCTTCTTCCCCCCACCCCCTGCTCATGCCCCGTGTCTCCCTTATTCCCCCCACCCCTTGCTCAAGCCCCGTGTCTCCCTTCTTTCCCATCCGCTCATGCCCCATGTCTCCCTTCTTCACCACCCGCTCACGCCCTGTGTCTCCATTCTTCGCCCAAGCCCCCGCTCGTGCCCCGTGTCTCCCTTCTTCCTCCCACCACCCGCTCATGCTCCGTGTCTGCCCTGTTCCCCCCACCCCCCGCTCATGCCCTGTGTCTCCCTCCTGTACCCCCCACCCCCCGCTCATGCCCCGTGTCTCCCTCCTGTACTCCCCACCCCCCGCTCATGCCCCGTGTCTCCCTTCTTCCCCCCAACCCCCGCTCATGCACCGTGTCTCCCTTCTTCCCCCCCACCCCTCGCTCATGCCCCATGTCTCCCTTCTCCCCCCACCCCCGCTCATGCCCCGTGTCTCCCTTCTTTTCACCCTACCCCCCGCTCATGCCCCGTGTCTCCCTTCTTCCCCCCCACCCCCGCTCATGCCCCGTGTCTCCCTTCTTCCCCCCCACCCCCGTTCATGCTCCGTGTCTCTCTTCTTCCCCCCCCACCCACCACTCATGCCTCATGCCCTGTGTCTCCCATCTTTCCCCCCACTCCCCGCTCATGCCCCGTGTCTCCCCTCTCCCCCCACCCCCCGCTCCTGCCCCGTGTCTCCCTTCTTTCCACCCCCCGCTCATATCCCGTGTCTTCTTTCTTCCCCCCACCCCCCGCTCATGCCCCGTGTCTCCCTTCTTTCCACCCCCCACCCCCCGCTCATGCCCAGTGTCTTCTTTCTTCCCCACCACCCCCCGTTCAAGCCCAGTGTCTCCCTTCTTCCCCCCCACCCCCCGCTCATGCCCCGTGTCTCCCTTCTCCCCCCAGCCCCCGCTCATGCCCCGTGTCTCTCTTCTTTCCACCCCCCCACCCCCCGCTCACGCCCCGTGTCTCCCTTCTTCTCCCCCCACCCCCCGCTCATGCCCCGTGTCTCCCTTCTTCCTCCCACCCCCTGTTCATGCCGCGTGTCTCCCTTCCTCCCCCACCCCCCGCTCATGCCCCGTGTCTCCCTTCTTCCCCCCCACCCCCCGCTCATGCCCCGTGTCTACCCTGTTCCCCCCCAACCCCCGCTCATGCCCCGTGTCTCCCTCCTGTACCCCCCACCCTCCGCTCATGCCCCATGTCTCCCTTTCCCCCCTACCCCGCGCTCAAGCCCCGTGTCTTCCCCCCCATCCCCCGCTCAAGCCCCGTGTCTCCCTTCTTCTCCCCCAACCCCCGCTCATGCCCCGAGTCTCCCTTCTCCCCCCCGCTCATGCCCCGTGTCTCCCTTCTTTCCACCCCCCCACCCCCCACTCATGCCCCGTGTCTTCCTTCTCCCCCACCACCCCCGCACATGCCCCCTGTCTCCCTTCTTCCCCCCCACCCCCGCTCAAGCCCCGTGTCTCCCTTCTTCCCCATCCCCTGCTCATGCCCTGTGTCTGCCCTGTTCCCCCCACCCCCGCTCATGCCCCGTGTCTCCCTCCTGTACCCCCCACCCCCTGCTCATGCCCTGTGTCTCCCTCCTGTACCCCCCACCCCCCACTCATGCCAAATGTCTCCCTTCTTCCCACCACCCCCGGCTCATGCCCTGTGTCTCCCTTCTTCCCTCCCACCACCCGCTCATGCCCCGTGTCTCCCTTCTTCCCCCGCCAGCCACAGCTCATGCCCCATGTCTCCCTTCTTCCGCCCCACCTCCCGCTCATGCCCTGTGTCTCCCTTCTTCCCCCCACCCCCCGCTCATGCCCCGTGTCTCCCTTCTCCCCCCAGCCCCCGCTCATGCCCCGTGTCTCCCTTCTTTCCAGCCGCCCACCCCCCGCTCACGACCCGTGTCTCCCTTCTTCTCCCCCCACCCCCCGCTCATGCCCCGTGTCTCCCTTCTTCCTCCCACCCCCGTTCATGCCGCGTGTCTCCCTTCCTCCCCCACCCCCCGCTCATGCCCCGTGTCTCCCTTCTTCCCCCCCACACCCCGCTCATGCCCCGTGTCTACCCTGTTCCCCCCCAACCCCCGCTCATGCCCCGTGTCTCCCTCCTGTACCCCCCACCCTCCGCTCATGCCCCATGTCTCCCTTCCCCCCCCACCCCGCGCTCAAGTCCCGTGTCTTCCTTCTTCCCCCATCCCCCGCTCAAGCCCCGTGTCCTCCCTTCTTCTCCCCCAACCCCCGCTCATGCCCCGAGTCTCCCTTCTCCCACCCGCTCATGCCCCGTGTCTCCCTTCTTTCCACCCCCCCACCCCCCACTCACGCCCCGTGTCTTCCTTCTCCCCCACCACCCCCGTGCATGCCCCCTGTCTCCCTTCTTCCCCCCCACCCCCGCTCAAGCCCTGTGTCTCCCTTCTTCCCCCATCCCCTGCTCATGCCCTGTGTCTGCCCTGTTCCCCCCACCCCCGCTCATGCCCCGTGTCTCCCTCCTGTACCCCCCAGCCCCTGCTCATGCCCTGTGTCTCCCTCCTGTACCCCCCAACCCCCACTCATGCCACATGTCTCCCTTCTTCCCACCACCCCCCGCTCATACCCTGTGTCTCCCTTCTTCCCTCCCACCACCCGCTCATGCCCGTGTCTTCCTTCTTTCCCGCGCCCACCCCCCGCTCATGCCCCCGTGTCTCCCTTCTTCCCACCCCCCGCGTCTCCCTTCTTACCCCACCCCCTGCTCATGCCCCGTGTCTTCCATCTCCCCCCACCCCCCGCTCATGCCCTGTGTCTCCTTCTTCCCCCCCAGCCCCAGCTCATGCCCCATGTCTCCCTTCTTCCGCCCCACCTCCCGCTCATGTCCTGTGTCTCCCTTCTTCCCCCACCCCCTGCTCATGCCCCGTGTCTCCCTTCTTCCCCCCACCCCTTGCTCATGCCCCATGTCTCCCTTCTTTCCCATCCGCTCATGCCCCATGTCTCCCTTCTTCACCCCGCTCACGCCCTGTGTCTCCATTCTTCCCCCGAGCCCCCGCTCATGCCCTGTGTCTCCCTTCTTCCCCCCACCACCCGCTCATGCTCTGTGTCTGCCATGTTCCCCACACCCCCCGCTCATGCCCTGTGTCTCCCTCCTGTACCCCCCACCCCCCGCTCTTGCCCCGTGTCTCCCTCCTGTACCCCCCACCCCCCGCTCATGCCCCGTGTCTCCCTTCTTCCCCCGCACCCCCCGCTCATGCCCCATGTCTCCCTTCTCCCCCACGCCCGCTCATGCCCCGTGTCTCCCAATCTTTTCACCCTACCCCCGCTCATGCCTCGAGTCTCCCTTCTCCCCCCGCTCATGCTCCGTGTCTCCCTTCTTTCCACCCCCCCCACCCCCCACTCACGCCCCCGTGTCTTCCTTCTCCCCCACCACCCCCGCGCATGCCCCTGTCTCCCTTCTTCCCCCCACCCCCGCTCATGCCCCGTGTCTCCCTTCTTCCCCCATCCCCTGCTCATGCCCTGTGTCTGCCCTGTTCCCCCATCCCCGCTCATGCCCCGTGTCTCCCTCCTGTACCCCCACCCCCCTGCTCATGCCCTGTGTCTCCCTCCTGCACCCCCCACCCCCCACTCATGCCACATGTCTCCCTTCTTCCCACCAACCCCCGCTCATGCCCTGTGTCTCCCTTCTTCCCTCCCACCACCCGCTCATGCCCCGTGTCTTCCTTCTTTCCCGCGCAAACCCCCCGCTCATGCCCTCATGTCTCCCTTCTTCCCACCCCCCGCGTCTCCCTTCTTACCCCCCACCCCCTGCTCATGCCCCATGTCTCCCTTCTTCCGCCCCACCTCCCGCTCATGCCCTGTGTCTGCCTTCTTCCCCCCACCCCCTGCTCATGCCCCGTGTCTCCTTTCTTCCCCCCACCCCTTGCTCATGCCCCGTGTCTCCCTTCTTTCCCATCCGCTCATGCCCCATGTCTCCCTTCTTCACCCCCCGCTCACGCCCTGTGTCTCCATTCTTCCCCCAGCCCCCGCTCATGCCCCGTGTCTCCCTTCTTCCCCCCACCACCCGCTCATGCTCCGTGTCTGCCCTGTTCCCCCCGCTCATGCCCTGTGTCTCCCTCCTGTACCCCCCACCCCCCGCTCTTGCCCCGTGTCTCCCTCCTGTACCCCCACCCCCCGCTCATGCCCCGTGTCTCCATTCTTCCCCCCAAACCCCCGCTCATGCACCGTGTCTCCCTTCTTCCCCCCACCCCCCGCTCATGCCCCATGTCTCCCTTCTCCCCCCACGCCCGCTCATGCCCGTGTCTCCCATCTTTTCACCCTACCCCCTGCTCATGCCCCGTGTCTCCCTTCTTCCCCCCACCCCCCGCTCATGCCTCGTGTCTCCCTTCTTCCCCCCCACCCCCGTTCATGCTCCGTGTCTCCCTTCTCCCCCCCACCCCCCGCTCATGCCCCGTGTCTCCCTTCTTTCCACCCTCCACCCCCCGCTCATCTCCCGTGTCTTCTTTCTTCCCCCCACCCCCTGCTTTTGCCCCATGTCTCCCTTCTTCCCCCACCCCCCGCTCATGCCCCGTGTCTCCCTTCTTTCCACCCCCCACCCCCCGCTCATGCCCAGTGTCTTCCTTCTTCCCCCCACCCCCCGTTCAAGCCCAGTGTCTCCCTTCTTCCCCCCACCCCCGCTCATGCCCCGTGTCTCCCTTCTCCCCCCAGCCCCCGCTCATGCCCCGTGTCTCCCTTCTTTCCACTCCCCCACCCCCCGCTCACGCCCCGTGTCTCCCTTCTTCTCCCCCCACCCCCCGCTCATGCCCCGTGTCTCCCTTCTTCCCCCCACCCCCCGCTCATGCCCCGTGTCTACCCTGTTCCCCCCACCCCCCGCTCATGCCACGTGTCTCCCTCCTGTACCCCCCACCCCCCGCTCCTTGCCCGTGTCTCCCTCCTGTACCCCCCACCCTCCGCTCATGCCCCATGTCTCCCTTTCCCCCCTACCCCGCGCTCAAGCCCCGTGTCTCCCTTCTTCCCCCCACCCCCCGCTCATGCCCTGTATCTCCCTTCTTTCCACTCCCCCACACCCTGCTCATGCCCCGTGTCTTCCTACTCCCTCCCAACCCCACGCTCATGCCCTGTGTCTCCCATTTTCTCCCCCACCCCCGCTCACGCCCCGTGTCTCCTTCTTACCCCCCCACCCCCCACTCATGCCCCGTGTCTGCCCTGTACCCCCCACCCCCGCTCATGCCCCGTGTCTCCTCCTGTACCCCCCCACCCCCCCGCTCATGCCCCGTGTCTCCCTTCCCCCCCCCACCCCCGCTCATGCCCCTTGTCTCCCTTCTTCTCCCCCCACCCCCCGCTCATGCCCCGTGTCTCCCTTCTTCCCCCCACCCCCTGTTCATGCCCTGTGTCTGTCTCCCTTCCTCCCCCCACCGCCGCTCATGCCCCGTCTCTCCCTTCTTTCCCCCCCACCTCCCGCTCATGCCCCGTGTCTCCCTCCTTCCCCCCCACCCCCGCTGATGCCGCATGTCTCCCTTCTTGACCCCCACACCCCCGTTCATGCCCCGTGTCTCCCCTCTTTCCCCCCACCCCCTGCTCATGCCCCATGTCTCCCTTCTTTCCCCCCACCCCCCGCTCATACCCCGTGTCTCTCTTCTTTCCACCCCCACCCCCTGCTCATGCCCCATGTCTCCCTCCTGTACCCCCCACCCCCCACTCATGCCCCGTGTCTTCCTTCTTCCCCCAGCTCATGCCCCGTGTCTCCCTTCTTCACCCCCGACCCCCCGCTCATGCCCTGTGTTTCCTTTCTTCCCCCCACCCCCCGCTTATGCCCCGTGTCTCCCTTCTTCCCCCCCACCCCCCGCTCATGCCCCGTGTCTGCCCTGTTAACCCCCAAACCCCGCTCATGCCCCGTGTCTCCCTCCTGTACCCCCCCACCCCCTGCTCATGCCCTGTGTCTCATTCCTGTACCCCCCACCCCCCACTCATGCCACATGTCTCCCTTCTTCCCACCACCCCCCGCTCATGCCCTGTGTCTCCCTTCTTCCCTCCCACCACCCGCTCATGCCCCGTGTCTTACTTCTTTCCCGCGCCCACCCCCCGCTCATGCCCCCGTGTCTCCCTTCTTCCCACCCCCCACGTCTCCCTTCTTACCCCCCACCCCCTGCTCATGCCCCGTGTCTTCCTTCTCCCCCCACCCCACGCTCATGCCCTGTGTCTCCCTTCTTCCCCCCCACCCCCAGCTCATGCCCCATGTCTCCCTTGTTCCGCCCCACCTCCCGCTCATGCCCTGTGTCTCTCTTCTTCCCCCCACCCCCTGCTCATGCCCCGTGTCTCCCTTATTCCCCCCACCCCTTGCTCATGCCCCGTGTCTCCCTTCTTTCCCATCCGCTCATGCCCCATGTCTCCCTTCTTCACCCCCCGCTCACGCCCTGTGTCTCCATTCTTCCCCCAAGCCCCCGCTCATGACCCGTGTCTCCCTTCTTCCTCCCACCACCCGCTCATGCTCCGTGTCTGCCCTGTTCCCCCCACCCCCCGCTCATGCCCTGTGTCTCCCTCCTGTACCCCCCACCCCCCGCTCATGCCCCGTGTCTCCCTCCTGTACTCCCCACCCCCCGCTCATGCCCCGTGTCTCCCTTCTTCCCCCCCAACCCCCGCTCATGCACCGTGTCTCCCTTCTTCCCCCCCACCCCTCGCTCATGCCCCATGTCTCCCTTCTCCCCCCACCCCCGCTCATGCCCCGTGTCTCCCTTCTTTTCACCCTACCCCCCGCTCATGCCCCGTGTCTCCCTTCTTCCCCCCCACCCCCGCTCATGCCCCGTGTCTCCCTTCTTCCCCCCCACCCCCGTTCATGCTCCGTGTCTCTCTTCTTCCCCCCCCACCCACCACTCATGCCTCATGCCCTGTGTCTCCCATCTTTCCCCCCACTCCCCGCTCATGCCCCGTGTCTCCCCTCTCCCCCCACCCCCCGCTCATGCCCCGTGTCTCCCTTCTTTCCACCCCCCGCTCATATCCCGTGTCTTCTTTCTTCCCCCCACCCCCCGCTCATGCCCCGTGTCTCCCTTCTTTCCACCCCCCACCCCCCGCTCATGCCCAGTGTCTTCTTACTTCCTCACCACCCCCCGTTCAAGCCCAGTGTCTCCCTTCTTCCCCCCACCCCCCGCTCATGCCCCGTGTCTCCCTTCTCCCCCCAGCCCCCGCTCATGCCCCGTGTCTCTCTTCTTTCCACCCCCCCACCCCCCGCTCAAGCCCCGTGTCTTCCTTCTTCCCCCCCATCCCCCGCTCAAGCCCCGTGTCTCCCTTCTTCTCCCCCAACCCCCGCTCATGCCCCGAGTCTCCCTTCTCCCCCCGCTCATGCCCCGTGTCTCCCTTCTTTCCACCCCCCCACCCCCCACTCATGCCCCGTGTCTTCCTTCTCCCCCACCACCCCCGCACATGCCCCCTGTCTCCCTTCTTCCCCCCCACCCCCGCTCAAGCCCCGTGTCTCCCTTCTTCCCCATCCCCTGCTCATGCCCTGTGTCTGCCCTGTTCCCCCCACCCCCGCTCATGCCCCGTGTCTCCCTCCTGTACCCCCACCCCCTGCTCATGCCCTGTGTCTCCCTCCTGTACCCCCCACCCCCCACTCATGCCAAATGTCTCCCTTCTTCCCACCACCCCCGGCTCATGCCCTGTGTCTCCCTTCTTCCCTCCCACCACCCGCTCATGCCCCGTGTCTCCCTTCTTCCCCCCCCAGCCACAGCTCATGCCCCATGTCTCCCTTCTTCCGCCCCACCTCCCGCTCATGCCCTGTGTCTCCCTTCTTCCCCCCACCCCCCGCTCATGCCCCGTGTCTCCCTTCTCCCCCCAGCCCCCGCTCATGCCCCGTGTCTCCCTTCTTTCCACCCGCCCACCCCCCGCTCACGACCCGTGTCTCCCTTCTTCTCCCCCACCCCCCGCTCATGCCCCGTGTCTCCCTTCTTCCTCCCACCCCCGTTCATGCCGCGTGTCTCCCTTCCTCCCCCACCCCCCGCTCATGCCCCGTGTCTCCCTTCTTCCCCCCCACACCCCGCTCATGCCCCGTGTCTACCCTGTTCCCCCCCAACCCCCGCTCATGCCCCGTGTCTCCCTCCTGTACCCCCCACCCTCCGCTCATGCCCCATGTCTCCCTTCCCCCCCCACCCCGCGCTCAAGCCCCGTGTCTTCCTTCTTCCCCCCATCCCCCGCTCAAGCCCCGTGTCTCTCTTCTTCTCCCCCAACCCCCGCTCATGCCCCGAGTCTCCCTTCTCCCACCCGCTCATGCCCCGTGTCTCCCTTCTTTCCACCCCCCACCCCCCACTCACGCCCCGTGTCTTCCTTCTCCCCCACCACCCCCGCGCATGCCCCCTGTCTCCCTTCTTCCCCCCCACCCCCGCTCAAGCCCTGTGTCTCCCTTCTTCCCCCATCCCCTGCTCATGCCCTGTGTCTGCCCTGTTCCCCCCACCCCCGCTCATGCCCCGTGTCTCCCTCCTGTACCCCCCCAGCCCCTGCTCATGCCCTGTGTCTCCCTCCTGTACCCCCCACCCCCCACTCATGCCACATGTCTCCCTTCTTCCCACCACCCCCGCTCATACCCTGTGTCTCCCTTCTTCCCTCCCACCACCCGCTCATGCCCCGTGTCTTCCTTCTTTCCCGCGCCCACCCCCCGCTCATGCCCCCGTGTCTCCCTTCTTCCCACCCCCCGCGTCTCCCTTCTTACCCCCACCCCCTGCTCATGCCCCGTGTCTTCCATCTCCCCCCACCCCCCGCTCATGCCCTGTGTCTCCCTTCTTCCCCCCAGCCCCAGCTCATGCCCCATGTCTCCCTTCTTCCGCCCCACCTCCCGCTCACGCCCTGTGTCTCCATTCTTCCCCCAAGCCCCCGCTCATGACCCGTGTCTCCCTTCTTCCTCCCACCACCCGCTCATGCTCCGTGTCTGCCCTGTTCCCCCCACCCCCCGCTCATGCCCTGTGTCTCCCTCCTGTACCCCCCACCCCCCGCTCATGCCCCGTGTCTCCCTCCTGTACTCCCCACCCCCCGCTCATGCCCCGTGTCTCCCTTCTTCCCCCCAACCCCCGCTCATGCACCGTGTCTCCCTTCTTCCCCCCCACCCCTCGCTCATGCCCCATGTCTCCCTTCTCCCCCCACCCCCGCTCATGCCCCGTGTCTCCCTTCTTTTCACCCTACCCCCCGCTCATGCCCCGTGTCTCCCTTCTTCCCCCCCACCCCCGCTCATGCCCCGTGTCTCCCTTCTTCCCCCCCACCCCCGTTCATGCTCCGTGTCTCTCTTCTTCCCCCCCCACCCACCACTCATGCCTCATGCCCTGTGTCTCCCATCTTTCCCCCCACTCCCCGCTCATGCCCCGTGTCTCCCCTCTCCCCCCACCCCCCGCTCATGCCCCGTGTCTCCCTTCTTTCCACCCCCCGCTCATATCCCGTGTCTTCTTTCTTCCCCCCACCCCCCGCTCATGCCCCGTGTCTCCCTTCTTTCCACCCCCCACCCCCCGCTCATGCCCAGTGTCTTCTTACTTCCTCACCACCCCCCGTTCAAGCCCAGTGTCTCCCTTCTTCCCCCCCACCCCCCGCTCATGCCCCGTGTCTCCCTTCTCCCCCCAGCCCCCGCTCATGCCCCGTGTCTCTCTTCTTTCCACCCCCCCACCCCCCGCTCAAGCCCCGTGTCTTCCTTCTTCCCCCCCATCCCCCGCTCAAGCCCCGTGTCTCCCTTCTTCTCCCCCAACCCCCGCTCATGCCCCGAGTCTCCCTTCTCCCCCCCGCTCATGCCCCGTGTCTCCCTTCTTTCCACCCCCCCACCCCCCACTCATGCCCCGTGTCTTCCTTCTCCCCCACCACCCCCGCACATGCCCCCTGTCTCCCTTCTTCCCCCCCACCCCCGCTCAAGCCCCGTGTCTCCCTTCTTCCCCATCCCCTGCTCATGCCCTGTGTCTGCCCTGTTCCCCCCACCCCCGCTCATGCCCCGTGTCTCCCTCCTGTACCCCCCACCCCCTGCTCATGCCCTGTGTCTCCCTCCTGTACCCCCCACCCCCCACTCATGCCAAATGTCTCCCTTCTTCCCACCACCCCCGGCTCATGCCCTGTGTCTCCCTTCTTCCCTCCCACCACCCGCTCATGCCCCGTGTCTCCCTTCTTCCCCCCCAGCCACAGCTCATGCCCCATGTCTCCCTTCTTCCGCCCCACCTCCCGCTCATGCCCTGTGTCTCCCTTCTTCCCCCCACCCCCCGCTCATGCCCCGTGTCTCCCTTCTCCCCCCAGCCCCCGCTCATGCCCCGTGTCTCCCTTCTTTCCACCCGCCCACCCCCGCTCACGACCCGTGTCTCCCTTCTTCTCCCCCCACCCCCCGCTCATGCCCCGTGTCTCCCTTCTTCCTCCCACCCCCGTTCATGCCGCGTGTCTCCCTTCCTCCCCCACCCCCCGCTCATGCCCCGTGTCTCCCTTCTTCCCCCCCACACCCCGCTCATGCCCCGTGTCTACCCTGTTCCCCCCCAACCCCCGCTCATGCCCCGTGTCTCCCTCCTGTACCCCCCACCCTCCGCTCATGCCCCATGTCTCCCTTCCCCCCCCACCCCGCGCTCAAGCCCCGTGTCTTCCTTCTTCCCCCATCCCCCGCTCAAGCCCCGTGTCTCTCTTCTTCTCCCCCAACCCCCGCTCATGCCCCGAGTCTCCCTTCTCCCACCCGCTCATGCCCCGTGTCTCCCTTCTTTCCACCCCCCCACCCCCCACTCACGCCCCGTGTCTTCCTTCTCCCCCACCACCCCCGCGCATGCCCCCTGTCTCCCTTCTTCCCCCCCACCCCCGCTCAAGCCCTGTGTCTCCCTTCTTCCCCCATCCCCTGCTCATGCCCTGTGTCTGCCCTGTTCCCCCCACCCCCGCTCATGCCCCGTGTCTCCCTCCTGTACCCCCCCAGCCCCTGCTCATGCCCTGTGTCTCCCTCCTGTACCCCCCACCCCCCACTCATGCCACATGTCTCCCTTCTTCCCACCACCCCCGCTCATACCCTGTGTCTCCCTTCTTCCCTCCCACCACCCGCTCATGCCCCGTGTCTTCCTTCTTTCCCGCGCCCACCCCCCGCTCATGCCCCCGTGTCTCCCTTCTTCCCACCCCCCGCGTCTCCCTTCTTACCCCCACCCCCTGCTCATGCCCCGTGTCTTCCATCTCCCCCCACCCCCCGCTCATGCCCTGTGTCTCCCTTCTTCCCCCCCAGCCCCAGCTCATGCCCCATGTCTCCCTTCTTCCGCCCCACCTCCCGCTCATGTCCTGTGTCTCCCTTCTTCCCCCACCCCCTGCTCATGCCCCGTGTCTCCCTTCTTCCCCCCACCCCTTGCTCATGCCCCATGTCTCCCTTCTTTCCCATCCGCTCATGCCCCATGTCTCCCTTCTTCACCCCCCGCTCACGCCCTGTGTCTCCATTCTTCCCCCGAGCCCCCGCTCATGCCCCGTGTCTCCCTTCTTCCCCCCACCACCCGCTCATGCTCTGTGTCTGCCATGTTCCCCCCACCCCCCGCTCATGCCCTGTGTCTCCCTCCTGTACCCCCCGCTCTTGCCCCGTGTCTCCCTCCTGTACCCCCCACCCCCCGCTCATGCCCCGTGTCTCCCTTCTTCCCCCGCACCCCCCGCTCATGCCCCATGTCTCCCTTCTCCCCCCACGCCCGCTCATGCCCCGTGTCTCCCATCTTTTCACCCTACCCCCGCTCATGCCTCGAGTCTCCCTTCTCCCCCCGCTCATGCTCCGTGTCTCCCTTCTTTCCACACCCTCCACCCCCCACTCACGCCCCGTGTCTTCCTTCTCCCCCACCACCCCCGCGCATGCCCCCTGTCTCCCTTCTTCCCCCCACCCCCGCTCATGCCCCGTGTCTCCCTTCTTCCCCCATCCCCTGCTCATGCCCTGTGTCTGCCCTGTTCCCCCATCCCCGCTCATGCCCCGTGTCTCCCTCCTGTACCCCCCACCCCCTGCTCATGCCCTGTGTCTCCCTCCTGCACCCCCCACCCCCCACTCATGCCACATGTCTCCCTTCTTCCCACCAACCCCCGCTCATGCCCTGTGTCTCCCTTCTTACCTCCCACCACCCGCTCATGCCCCGTGTCTTCCTTCTTTCCCGCGCAAACCCCCCGCTCATGCCCTCATGTCTCCCTTCTTCCCACCCCCCGCGTCTCCCTTCTTACCCCCCACCCCCTGCTCATGCCCCATGTCTCCCTTCTTCCGCCCCACCTCCCGCTCATGCCCTGTGTCTGCCTTCTTCCCCCCACCCCCTGCTCATGCCCCGTGTCTCCTTTCTTCCCCCCACCCCTTGCTCATGCCCCGTGTCTCCCTTCTTTCCCATCCGCTCATGCCCCATGTCTCCCTTCTTCACCCCCCGCTCACGCCATGTGTCTCCATTCTTCCCCCAGCCCCCGCTCATGCCCCGTGTCTCCCTTCTTCCCCCCACCACCCGCTCATGCTCCGTGTCTGCCCTGTTCCCCCCGCTCATGCCCTGTGTCTCCCTCCTGTACCCCCCACCCCCCGCTCTTGCCCCGTGTCTCCCTCCTGTACCCCCACCCCCCGCTCATGCCCCGTGTCTCCATTCTTCCCCCCAAACCCCCGCTCATGCACCGTGTCTCCCTTCTTCCCCCCACCCCCCGCTCATGCCCCATGTCTCCCTTCTCCCCCCACGCCCGCTCATGCCCCGTGTCTCCCATCTTTTCACCCTACCCCCTGCTCATGCCCCGTGTCTCCCTTCTTCCCCCCACCCCCCGCTCATGCCTCGTGTCTCCCTTCTTCCCCCCCACCCCCGTTCATGCTCCGTGTCTCTCTTCTTCCCCCCCACCCCCCACTCATGCCTCATGCCCTGTGTCTCCCATCTTTCCCCCACCCCCCGCTCATGCCCCGTGTCTCCCTTCTTTCCACCCTCCACCCCCCGCTCATGCCCTGTGTCTCCCTTCTCCCCCCCACCCCCCGCTCATGCCCCGTGTCTCCCTTCTTTCCACCCTCCACCCCCCGCTCATCTCCCGTGTCTTCTTTCTTCCCCCCACCCCCCGCTTTTGCCCCATGTCTCCCTTCTTCCCCCACCCCCCGCTCATGCCCCGTGTCTCCCTTCTTTCCACCCCCCACCCCCCGCTCATGCCCAGTGTCTTCCTTCTTCCCCCCACCCCCCGTTCAAGCCCAGTGTCTCCCTTCTTCCCCCCACCCCCGCTCATGCCCCGTGTCTCCCTTCTCCCCCCAGCCCCCGCTCATGCCCCGTGTCTCCCTTCTTTCCACTCCCCCACCCCCGCTCACGCCCCGTGTCTCCCTTCTTCTCCCCCCACCCCCCGCTCATGCCCCGTGTCTCCCTTCTTCCCCCCCACCCCCCGCTCATGCCCCGTGTCTACCCTGTTCCCCCCACCCCCCGCTCATGCCACGTGTCTCCCTCCTGTACCCCCCACCCCCCGCTCTTGCCCGTGTCTCCCTCCTGTACCCCCCACCCTCCGCTCATGCCCCATGTCTCCCTTTCCCCCCTACCCCGCGCTCAAGCCCCGTGTCTCCCTTCTTCCCCCCACCCCCCGCTCATGCCCTGTATCTCCCTTCTTTCCACTCCCCCACACCCTGCTCATGCCCCGTGTCTTCCTACTCCCTCCCAACCCCACGCTCATGCCCTGTGTCTCCCATTTTCTCCCCCACCCCCGCTCACGCCCCGTGTCTCCCTTCTTACCCCCCACCCCCCACTCATGCCCCGTGTCTGCCCTGTACCCCCCACCCCCGCTCATGCCCCTTGTCTCCCTTCTTTCCACCCGCCCACCCCCGCTCACGACCCGTGTCTCCCTTCTTCTCCCCCCACCCCCCGCTCATGCCCCGTGTCTCCCTTCTTCCTCCCACCCCCGTTCATGCCGCGTGTCTCCCTTCCTCCCCCACCCCCCGCTCATGCCCCGTGTCTCCCTTCTTCCCCCCCACACCCCGCTCATGCCCCGTGTCTACCCTGTTCCCCCCCAACCCCCGCTCATGCCCCGTGTCTCCCTCCTGTACCCCCCACCCTCCGCTCATGCCCCATGTCTCCCTTCCCCCCCCACCCCGCGCTCAAGCCCCGTGTCTTCCTTCTTCCCCCATCCCCCGCTCAAGCCCCGTGTCTCTCTTCTTCTCCCCCAACCCCCGCTCATGCCCCGAGTCTCCCTTCTCCCACCCGCTCATGCCCCGTGTCTCCCTTCTTTCCACCCCCCCACCCCCCACTCACGCCCCGTGTCTTCCTTCTCCCCCACCACCCCCGCGCATGCCCCCTGTCTCCCTTCTTCCCCCCCACCCCCGCTCAAGCCCTGTGTCTCCCTTCTTCCCCCATCCCCTGCTCATGCCCTGTGTCTGCCCTGTTCCCCCCACCCCCGCTCATGCCCCGTGTCTCCCTCCTGTACCCCCCCAGCCCCTGCTCATGCCCTGTGTCTCCCTCCTGTACCCCCCACCCCCCACTCATGCCACATGTCTCCCTTCTTCCCACCACCCCCGCTCATACCCTGTGTCTCCCTTCTTCCCTCCCACCACCCGCTCATGCCCCGTGTCTTCCTTCTTTCCCGCGCCCACCCCCCGCTCATGCCCCCGTGTCTCCCTTCTTCCCACCCCCCGCGTCTCCCTTCTTACCCCCACCCCCTGCTCATGCCCCGTGTCTTCCATCTCCCCCCACCCCCCGCTCATGCCCTGTGTCTCCCTTCTTCCCCCCCAGCCCCAGCTCATGCCCCATGTCTCCCTTCTTCCGCCCCACCTCCCGCTCATGTCCTGTGTCTCCCTTCTTCCCCCACCCCCTGCTCATGCCCCGTGTCTCCCTTCTTCCCCCCACCCCTTGCTCATGCCCCATGTCTCCCTTCTTTCCCATCCGCTCATGCCCCATGTCTCCCTTCTTCACCCCCCGCTCACGCCCTGTGTCTCCATTCTTCCCCCGAGCCCCCGCTCATGCCCCGTGTCTCCCTTCTTCCCCCCACCACCCGCTCATGCTCTGTGTCTGCCATGTTCCCCCCACCCCCCGCTCATGCCCTGTGTCTCCCTCCTGTACCCCCCGCTCTTGCCCCGTGTCTCCCTCCTGTACCCCCCACCCCCCGCTCATGCCCCGTGTCTCCCTTCTTCCCCCGCACCCCCCGCTCATGCCCCATGTCTCCCTTCTCCCCCCACGCCCGCTCATGCCCCGTGTCTCCCATCTTTTCACCCTACCCCCGCTCATGCCTCGAGTCTCCCTTCTCCCCCCGCTCATGCTCCGTGTCTCCCTTCTTTCCACACCCTCCACCCCCCACTCACGCCCCGTGTCTTCCTTCTCCCCCACCACCCCCGCGCATGCCCCCTGTCTCCCTTCTTCCCCCCACCCCCGCTCATGCCCCGTGTCTCCCTTCTTCCCCCATCCCCTGCTCATGCCCTGTGTCTGCCCTGTTCCCCCATCCCCGCTCATGCCCCGTGTCTCCCTCCTGTACCCCCCACCCCCTGCTCATGCCCTGTGTCTCCCTCCTGCACCCCCCACCCCCCACTCATGCCACATGTCTCCCTTCTTCCCACCAACCCCCGCTCATGCCCTGTGTCTCCCTTCTTCCCTCCCACCACCCGCTCATGCCCCGTGTCTTCCTTCTTTCCCGCGCAAACCCCCCGCTCATGCCCTCATGTCTCCCTTCTTCCCACCCCCCGCGTCTCCCTTCTTACCCCCCACCCCCTGCTCATGCCCCATGTCTCCCTTCTTCCGCCCCACCTCCCGCTCATGCCCTGTGTCTGCCTTCTTCCCCCCACCCCCTGCTCATGCCCCGTGTCTCCTTTCTTCCCCCCACCCCTTGCTCATGCCCCGTGTCTCCCTTCTTTCCCATCCGCTCATGCCCCATGTCTCCCTTCTTCACCCCCCGCTCACGCCATGTGTCTCCATTCTTCCCCCAGCCCCCGCTCATGCCCCGTGTCTCCCTTCTTCCCCCCACCACCCGCTCATGCTCCGTGTCTGCCCTGTTCCCCCCGCTCATGCCCTGTGTCTCCCTCCTGTACCCCCCACCCCCCGCTCTTGCCCCGTGTCTCCCTCCTGTACCCCCACCCCCCGCTCATGCCCCGTGTCTCCATTCTTCCCCCCAAACCCCCGCTCATGCACCGTGTCTCCCTTCTTCCCCCCACCCCCCGCTCATGCCCCATGTCTCCCTTCTCCCCCCACGCCCGCTCATGCCCCGTGTCTCCCATCTTTTCACCCTACCCCCTGCTCATGCCCCGTGTCTCCCTTCTTCCCCCCACCCCCCGCTCATGCCTCGTGTCTCCCTTCTTCCCCCCCACCCCGATCATGCTCCGTGTCTCTCTTCTTCCCCCCCACCCCCCACTCATGCCTCATGCCCTGTGTCTCCCATCTTTCCCCCACCCCCCGCTCATGCCCCGTGTCTCCCTTCTTTCCACCCTCCACCCCCCGCTCATGCCCTGTGTCTCCCTTCTCCCCCCCACCCCCCGCTCATGCCCCGTGTCTCCCTTCTTTCCACCCTCCACCCCCCGCTCATCTCCCGTGTCTTCTTTCTTCCCCCCACCCCCCGCTTTTGCCCCATGTCTCCCTTCTTCCCCCACCCCCCGCTCATGCCCCGTGTCTCCCTTCTTTCCACCCCCCACCCCCCGCTCATGCCCAGTGTCTTCCTTCTTCCCCCCACCCGCCGTTCAAGCCCAGTGTCTCCCTTCTTCCCCCCACCCCCGCTCATGCCCCGTGTCTCCCTTCTCCCCCCAGCCCCCGCTCATGCCCCGTGTCTCCCTTCTTTCCACTCCCCCACCCCCCGCTCACGCCCCGTGTCTCCCTTCTTCTCCCCCCACCCCCCGCTCATGCCCCGTGTCTCCCTTCTTCCCCCCCACCCCCCGCTCATGCCCCGTGTCTACCCTGTTCCCCCCACCCCCCGCTCATGCCACGTGTCTCCCTCCTGTACCCCCCACCCCCCGCTCTTGCCCGTGTCTCCCTCCTGTACCCCCCACCCTCCGCTCATGCCCCATGTCTCCCTTTCCCCCCTACCCCGCGCTCAAGCCCCGTGTCTCCCTTCTTCCCCCCACCCCCCGCTCATGCCCTGTATCTCCCTTCTTTCCACTCCCCCACACCCTGCTCATGCCCCGTGTCTTCCTACTCCCTCCCAACCCCACGCTCATGCCCTGTGTCTCCCATTTTCTCCCCCACCCCCGCTCACGCCCCGTGTCTCCCTTCTTACCCCCCACCCCCCACTCATGCCCCGTGTCTGCCCTGTACCCCCCACCCCCGCTCATGCCCCTTGTCTCCCTTCTTCTCCCCCCACCCCCCGCTCATGCCCCGTGTCTCCCTTCTTCCCCCACCCCCTGTTCATGCCCTGTGTCTGTCTCCCTTCCTCCCCCCACCGCCGCTCATGCCCCGTCTCTCCCTTCTTTCCCCCCCACCTCCCGCTCATGCCCCGTGTCTCCCTCCTTCCCCCCCACCCCCGCTGATGCCGCATGTCTCCCTTCTTGACCCCCACACCCCCGTTCATGCCCCGTGTCTCCCCTCTTTCCCCCCACCCCCGCTCATGCCCCATGTCTCCCTTCTTTCCCCCCACCCCCCGCTCATACCCCGTGTCTCTCTTCTTTCCACCCCCACGCCCTGCTCATGCCCCATGTCTCCCTCCTGTACCCCCCACCCCCCACTCATGCCCCGTGTCTTCCTTCTTCCCCCAGCTCATGCCCCGTGTCTCCCTTCTTCACCCCCGACCCCCCGCTCATGCCCTGTGTTTCCTTTCTTCCCCCCACCCCCCGCTTATGCCCCGTGTCTCCCTTCTTCCCCCCCACCCCCCGCTCATGCCCCGTGTCTGCCCTGTTAACCCCCAAACCCCGCTCATGCCCCGTGTCTCCCTCCTGTACCCCCCCACCCCCTGCTCATGCCCTGTGTCTCATTCCTGCACCCCCCACCCCCCACTCATGCCACATGTCTCCCTTCTTCCCACCACCCCCCGCTCATGCCCTGTGTCTCCCTTCTTCCCTCCCACCACCCGCTCATGCCCCGTGTCTTACTTCTTTCCCGCGCCCACCCCCCGCTCATGCCCCCGTGTCTCCCTTCTTCCCACCCCCCACGTCTCCCTTCTTACCCCCCACCCCCTGCTCATGCCCCGTGTCTTCCTTCTCCCCCCACCCCACGCTCATGCCCTGTGTATCCCTTCTTCCCCCCACCCCCAGCTCATGCCCCATGTCTCCCTTGTTCCGCCCCACCTCCCGCTCATGCCCTGTGTCTCTCTTCTTCCCCCCACCCCCTGCTCATGCCCCGTGTCTCCCTTATTCCCCCCACCCCTTGCTCATGCCCCGTGTCTCCCTTCTTTCCCATCCGCTCATGCCCCATGTCTCCCTTCTTCACCCCCCGCTCACGCCCTGTGTCTCCATTCTTCCCCCAAGCCCCCGCTCATGACCCGTGTCTCCCTTCTTCCTCCCACCACCCGCTCATGCTCCGTGTCTGCCCTGTTCCCCCCACCCCCCGCTCATGCCCTGTGTCTCCCTCCTGTACCCCCCACCCCCCGCTCATGCCCCGTGTCTCCCTCCTGTACTCCCCACCCCCCGCTCATGCCCCGTGTCTCCCTTCTTCCCCCCCAACCCCCGCTCATGCACCGTGTCTCCCTTCTTCCCCCCCACCCCTCGCTCATGCCCCATGTCTCCCTTCTCCCCCCACCCCCGCTCATGCCCCGTGTCTCCCTTCTTTTCACCCTACCCCCCGCTCATGCCCCGTGTCTCCCTTCTTCCCCCCCACCCCCGCTCATGCCCCGTGTCTCCCTTCTTCCCCCCCACCCCCGTTCATGCTCCGTGTCTCTCTTCTTCCCCCCCCCACCCACCACTCATGCCTCATGCCCTGTGTCTCCCATCTTTCCCCCCACTCCCCGCTCATGCCCCGTGTCTCCCCTCTCCCCCCACCCCCCGCTCATGCCCCGTGTCTCCCTTCTTTCCACCCCCCGCTCATATCCCGTGTCTTCTTTCTTCCCCCCACCCCCCGCTCATGCCCCGTGTCTCCCTTCTTTCCACCCCCACCCCCCGCTCATGCCCAGTGTCTTCTTACTTCCTCACCACCCCCCGTTCAAGCCCAGTGTCTCCCTTCTTCCCCCCCACCCCCCGCTCATGCCCCGTGTCTCCCTTCTCCCCCCAGCCCCCGCTCATGCCCCGTGTCTCTCTTCTTTCCACCCCCCCACCCCCCGCTCACGCCCCGTGTCTCCCTTCTTCTCCCCCCACCCCCCGCTCATGCCCCGTGTCTCCCTTCTTCCTCCCACCCCCTGTTCATGCCGCGTGTCTCCCTTCCTCCCCCACCCCCCGCTCATGCCCTGTGTCTCCCTTCTTCCCCCCCACCCCCCGCTCATGCCCCGTGTCTACCCTGTTCCCCCCCAACCCCCGCTCATGCCCCGTGTCTCCCTCCTGTACCCCCCACCCTCCGCTCATGCCCCATGTCTCCCTTTCCCCCCCTACCCCGCGCTCAAGCCCCGTGTCTTCCTTCTTCCCCCCATCCCCCGCTCAAGCCCCGTGTCTCCCTTCTTCTCCCCCAACCCCCGCTCATGCCCCGAGTCTCCCTTCTCCCCCCCGCTCATGCCCCGTGTCTCCCTTCTTTCCACCCCCCCACCCCCCACTCATGCCCCGTGTCTTCCTTCTCCCCCACCACCCCCGCACATGCCCCCTGTCTCCCTTCTTCCCCCCCACCCCCGTTCATGCTCCGTGTCTCTCTTCTTCCCCCCCACCCCCCACTCATGCCTCATGCCCTGTGTCTCCCATCTTTCCCCCCCACCCCCTGCTCATGCCCCGTGTCTCACTTCTCCCCCGCACCCCCCGCTCATGCCCCGTGTCTCCCTTCTTTCCACCCTCCACCCCCCGCTCATATCCCGTGTCTTCTTTCTTCCCCCCACCCCCCGCTTATGCCCCATGTCTCCCTTCTTCCCCCACCCCCCGCTCATGCCCCGTGTCTCCCTTCTTTCCACCCCCACCCCCGCTCATGCCCAGTGTCTTCCTTCTTCCCCCCACCCCCCGTTCAAGCCCAGTGTCTCCCTTCTTCCCCCCCACCCCCCGCTCATGCCCCATGTCTCCCTTCTCCCCCCAGCCCCCGCTCATGCCCCGTGTCTCCCTTCTTTCCACCCCCCCACCCCCTGCTCACGCCCCGTGTCTCCCTTCTTCTCCCCCCACCCCCCGCTCATGCCCCGTGTCTCCCTTCTTCCCCCCACCCCCCGCTCATGCCCCATGTCTCCCTTCTCCCCCCCACGCCCGCTCATGCCACGTGTCTCCCATCTTTTCACCCCCTACCCCCCGCTCATGCCCCGTGTCTTCCTTCTTCCCCCCCACCCCCCGCTCATGCCCCGTGTCTCCCTTCTTCCCCCCACCCACGTTCATGCTCCGTGTCTCTCTTCTTCCCCCCCACCCCCCACTCATGCCCCGTGTCTCCCTTCTTCTCCCACCACCCCCCGCTCATGCCCCGTGTCTCCCTTCTTCCCCCCACCCCCCGCTCATGCCCCATGTCTCCCTTCTCCCCCCCACGCCCGCTCATGCCCCGTGTCTCCCATCTTTTCATCCTACCCCCCGTTCATGCTCCATGTCTCCCTTCTTCCCCCACCCCCCGCTCATGCCCCGTGTCTCCCTTCTTTCCACCCCCCACCCCCCGCTCATGCCCAGTGTCTTCCTTCTTCCCCCACCCCCCGTTCAAGCCCAGTGTCTCCCTTCTTCCCCCCCACCCCCCGCTCATGCCCCGTGTCTCCCTTCTCCCCCCAGCCCCCGCTCATGCCCCGTGTCTCCCTTCTTTCCAACACCCCACCCCCCGCTCACGCCCCGTGTCTCCCTTCTTCTCTCCCCACCCCCCGCTCATGCCCCGTGTCTCCCTTCTTCCTCCCACCCCCTGTTCATGCCTCGTGTCTCCCTTCCTCCCCCAACCCCCGCTCATGCCCCGCGTCTCCCTTCTTCCCCCCACCCCCCGCTCATGCCCCGTGTCTCCCTCCTGTACCCCCCACCCCCCGCTCTTGCCCGTGTCTCCCTCCTGTACCCCCCACCCTCCGCTCATGCCCCATGTCTCCCTTCCCCCCCCACCCCGCGCTCAAGCCCCGTGTCTCCCTTATTCCCCCCACCCCCCGCTCATGCCCTGTATCTCCCTTCTTTCCACTCCCCCACACCACGCTCATGCCCCGTGTCTTCCTACTCCCTCCCAACCCCACGCTCATGCCCCGTGTCTCCCATTTTCTCCCCCACCCCTGCTCACGCCCCGTGTCTCCCTTCTTACCCCCCACCCCCCACTCATGCCCCGTGTCTGCCCTGTACCCCCAACCCCGCTCATGCCCCGTGTCTCCCTCCTGTACCCCCCACCCCCCTGCTCATGCCCCGTGTCTCCCTTCCCCCCACCCCCGCTCATGCCCCTTGTCTCCCTTCTTCTCCCCCCACCCCCCGCTCATGCCCCGTGTCTCCCTTCTTCCCCCCACCCCCGGTTCATGCCCTGTGTCTGTCTCCCTTCCTCCCCCCACCGCCGCTCATGCCCCGTCCCTCCCTTCCCCCCCCACCTCCCGCTCATGCCCCGTGTCTCCCTCCTTCCCCCCCACCCCCGCTGATGCCGCATGTCTCCCTTCTTGACCCCTACCCCCCCGTTCATGCCCCGTGTCTCCCCTCTTTCCCCCCACCCCCCGCTCAAGCCCCGTGTCTCCCTTCTTTCCCCCCACCCCCCGCTCATACCCCGTGTCTATCTTCTTTCCACCCCCACCCCCTGCTCATGCCCCATGTCTCCCTCCTGTACCCTCCAACCCCCACTCATGCCCCGTGTCTTCCTTCTTCCCCCAGCTCATGCCCCGTGTCTCCCTTCTTCACCCCCGACCCCCCGCTCATGCCCTGTGTTTCCTTTCTTCCCCCCACCCCCGCTCATGCCCCGTGTCTCCCTTCTTCCCCCCACCCCCCACTCATGCCCCGTGTCTGCCCTGTTCCCCCCACCCCCCGCTCATGCCCCGTGTCTCCCTCCTGTACCCCCCACCCCCCGCTCTTGCCCCATGTCTCCCTTTCCCCCCCTACCCCGCGCTCAAGCCCCGTGTCTCCCTTCTTCCCCCCACCCCCCGCTCATGCCCTGTATCTCCCTTCTTTCCACTCCCCCACACCCTGCTCATGCCCCGTGTCTTCCTACTCCCTCCCAACCCCACGCTCATGCCCTGTGTCTCCCATTTTCTCCCCCACCCCCGCTCACACCCCGTGTCTCCCTTCTTACCCCCCACCCCCCACTCATGCCCCGTGTCTGCCCTGTACCCCCCACCCCCGCTCATGCCCCGTGTCTCCCTCCTGTACCCCCCCACCCCCCCGCTCATGCACCGTGTCTCCCTTCCCCCCCCACCCCCGCTCATGCCCCTTGTCTCCCTTCTTCTCCCCCCACCCCCCGCTCATGCCCCGTGTCTCCCTTCTTCCCCCCACCCCCGTTCATGCCCTGTGTCTGTCTCCCTTCCTCCCCCCACCGCCGCTCATGCCCCGTCTCTCCCTTCTTTCCCCCCCACCTCCCGGTCATGCCCCGTGTCTCCCTCCTTCCCCCCCACCCCCGCTGATGCCGCATGTCTCCCTTCTTGACCCCCACACCCCCGTTCATGCCCCGTGTCTCCCCTCTTTCCCCCCACCCCCCGCTCATGCCCCATGTCTCCCTTCTTTCCCCCCACCCCCCGCTCATACCCCGTGTCTCTCTTCTTTCCACCCCCACCCCCTGCTCATGCCCCATGTCTCCCTCCTGTACCCCCCACCCCCCACTCATGCCCCGTGTCTTCCTTCTTCCCCCAGCTCATGCCCCGTGTCTCCCTTCTTCACCCCCGGCCCCCCGCTCATGCCCTGTGTTTCCTTTCTTCCCCCCACCCCCCGCTTATGCCCCGTGTCTCCCTTCTTCCCCCCCACCCCCCGCTCATGCCCCGTGTCTGCCCTGTTAACCCCCAAACCCCGCTCATGCCCCGTGTCTCCCTCCTGTACCCCCCCACCCCCTGCTCATGCCCTGTGTCTCATTCCTGTACCCCCCACCCCCCACTCATGCCACATGTCTCCCTTCTTCCCACCACCCCCCGCTCATGCCCTGTGTCTCCCTTCTTCCCTCCCACCACCCGCTCATGCCCCGTGTCTTACTTCTTTCCCGCGCCCACCCCCCGCTCATGCCCCCGTGTCTCCCTTCTTCCCACCCCCCACGTCTCCCTTCTTACCCCCCACCCCCTGCTCATGCCCCGTGTCTTCCTTCTCCCCCCACCCCACGCTCATGCCCCGTGTCTCCCTTCTTTCCCATCCGCTCATGCCCCATGTCTCCCTTCTTCACCCCCTGCTCACGCTCTGTGTCTCCATTCTTCCCCCCAGCCCCCGCTCATGCCCCGCGTCTCCCTTCTTCCCCCACCACCCGCTCATGCTCCGTGTCTGCCCTGTTCCCCCCACCCCCGCTCATGTCCTGTGTCTCCCTCCTGTACCCCCCACCCCACGCTCTTGCCCCGTGTCTCCCTCCTGTACCCCCACCCCCCGCTCATGCACCGTGTCTCCCTTCTTCCCCCCAGCCCCCGCTCATGCACCGTGTCTCCCTTCTTCCCCCCATCCCCCGCTCATGCCCCATGTCTCCCTTCTCCCCCCCACGCCCGCTCATGCCCCGTGTCTCCCATCTTTTCACCCTACCCCCCGCTCATGCCCTGTGTCTTCCTTCTTCCCCCCCACCCCCCGCTCATGCCCCATGTCTCCCTTCTTCCCCCCCACCCCCGTTCATGCTCCGTGTCTCTCTACTTCCCCCCCACCCCCCACTCATGCCTCATGCCCTGTGTCTCCCATCTTTCCCCCCCACCCCCCGCTCATGCCCCGTCGTGTCTCCCTTCTCCCCCGCACCCCCCGCTCATGCCCCTTGTCTCCCTTCTTTCCACCCTCCACCCCCCGCTCATATCCCGTGTCTTCTTTCTTCCCCCACCCCCCGCTTATGCCCCATGTCTCCCTTCTTCCCCCACCCCCCGCTCATGCCCCGTGTCTCCCTTCTTTCCACCCCCCACCCCCGCTCATGCCCAGTGTCTTCCTTCTTCCCCCCACCCCCGTTCAAGCCCAGTGTCTCCTTTCTTCCCCCCCACCCCCCGCTCATGCCCCGTGTCTCCCTTCTCCCCCCAGCCCCCGCTCATGCCCCGTGTCTCCCTTCTTTCCACCCCCCCACCCCCCGCTCACGCCCCGTGTCTCCCTTCTTCTCCCCCCACCCCCCGCTCATGCCCCGTGTCTCCCTTCTTCCCCCCACCCCCCGCTCATGCCCCATGTCTCCCTTCTCCCCCCCACGCCCGCTCATGCCCCGTGTCTCCCATCTTTTCAACCTACCCCCCGCTCATGCCCCGTGTCTTCCTTCTTCCCCCCCACCCCCCGCTCATGCCCCGTGTCTCCCTTCTTCCCCCCCACCCCCGTTCATGCTCCGTGTCTCTCTTCTTCCCCCCCACCCCCCACTCATGCCTCATGCCCTGTGTCTCCCATCTTTCCCCCCCACCCCCGCTCATGCCCCATGTCTCCCTTCTTCCCCCACCCCCCGCTCATGCCCCGTGTCTCCCTTCTTTCCACCCCCCACCCCCCGCTCATGCCCAGTGTCTTCCTTCTTCCCCCCACCCCCCGTTCAAGCCCAGTGTCTCCCTTCTTCCCCCCACCCCCCGCTCATGCCCCATGTCTCCCTTCTCCCCCCCACGCCCGCTCATGCCCCGTGTCTCCCATCTTTTCACCCTACCCCCCGCTCATGCCCCGTGTCTTCCTTCTTCCCACCACCCCCCGCTCATGCCCTGTGTCTCCCTTCTTCCCTCCCACCACCCGCTCATGCCCCGTGTCTTACTTCTTTCCCGCGCCCACCCCCCGCTCATGCCCCCGTGTCTCCCTTCTTCCCACCCCCCGCGTCTCCCTTCTTACCCCCCACCCCCTGCTCATGCCCCGTGTCTTCCTTCTCCCCCCACCCCACGCTCATGCCCTGTGTCTCCCTTCTTCCCCCCCACCCCCAGCTCATGCCCCATGTCTCCCTTCTTCCGCCCAACCTCCCGCTCATGCCCTGTGTCTCTCTTCTTCCCCCACCCCCTGCTCATGCCCCGTGTCTCCCTTATTCCCCCCACCCCTTGCTCATGCCCCGTGTCTCCCTTCTTTCCCATCCGCTCATGCCCCATGTCTCCCTTCTTCACCCCCCGCTCACGCCCTGTGTCTCCATTCTTCCCCCAGCCCCCGCTCATGCCCCGTGTCTCCCTTCTTCCCCCCACCACCCGCTCATGCTCCGTGTCTGCCCTGTTCCCCCCACCCCCCGCTCATGCCCTGTGTCTCCCTCCTGTACCCCCCACCCCCCGCTCTTGCCCCGTGTCTCCCTCCTGTACCCCCCACCCCCCGCTCATGCCCCGTGTCTCCCTTCTTCACCCCAACCCCCGCTCATGCACCATGTCTCCCTTCTTCCCCCCACCCCCCGCTCATGCCCCATGTCTCCCTTCTCCCCCCCACGCCCGCTCATGCCCCGTGTCTCCCATCTTTTCACCCTACCACCCGCTAATGCCCTGTGTCTTCCTTCTTCCCCCCCACCCCCCGCTCATGCCCCGTGTCTCCCTTCTTCCCCCCCACCCCCGTTCATGCTCCGTGTCTCTCTTCTTCCCCCCCCACCCCCCGCTCATGCCCCATGTCTCCCTTCTTTCCCGCCCACCCCCCGCTCATGCCCCGTGTCTCCCTTCTTTCCACCCCCACCCCCCGCTCATGCCCCATGTCTTCCTCCTGTACCCCCCACCCCCGCTCATGCCCCGTGTCTTCCTTCTTTCCCCCCCGCTCATGCCCCATGTCTCCCTTCTTTCCCGCCCACCCCCCGCTCATGCCCCGTGTCTCCCTTCTTTCCATCCCCACCCCCCGCTCATGCCCCATGTCTCCCTCCTGTACCCCCCACCCCCGCTCATGCCCCGTGTCTTCCTTCTTTCCCCCCCGCTCATGCCCCGTGTCTCCCTTCTTCCCCCCCACCCCCCACTCATGCCCCGTGTCTGCCCTGTTCTCCCCCACCCCCCGCTCATGCCCCGTGGCTACCTCCTGTACCCCCACCCCCCGCTCTTGCCCCGTGCTTCCCTCCTGTACACCCCACCCCCCGCTCATGCCCCGTATCTCCCTTCTTCCCCCTACCCCCTGCTCATGCCCCGTGTCTTCCTTCTTTCCCCCATCCCCTGCTCATGCACCGTGTGTCTCCCTTCTTCCCCCCTCACCCCCCGCTCATGCCCCGTGTCTCCCTTCTCCCCCCACTCCCCGCTCATGCCCTTTGTCTCCCTACTTTTCCCCCTACCCCCGCTCATGCCCCGTGTCTCCCTTCTTTCCCCCCACCCCCGCTCATGCCCCGTGTTTCCCTTCTTCTCCCCCACCCCCCTCTCATTCTGCATGTCTCCCTTCTTCCCCCCACCACCCCGTTCATGCCCCGTGTCTACCTTCTTTCCCCCACCACCCACTCATGCCTCATGCCCCGTGTCTCCCATCTTTCCCCCCACCCCCGGCTCATGCCCCGTGTCTCCCTTCTCCCTCCCCACCCCCCGCTCATGCCCCGTGTCTCCCTTCTTTACCCCCCCCACCCCCGCTCATGCCCCATGTCTTACTTCTTCCCCCCACCCCCCACTCAATCCCTGTGTCTCCCTTCTTCTCCCCCCACCCGCTCATGCCTCGTGTCTCCCTTCTCCCCCCGCACATGCCCCGTGTCTCCCTTCTTTCCACCTCCCCACACCCCGCTCATGCCCCGTGTCTTCCTACTCCCCCCAACCCCCCGCTCATGCCCCGTGTCTCCCTTCTTCCCCCCACCCCCCGCTCATGCCCCGTGACTGCCCTGTTCCCCCCACCCCCACTCATGCCCCGTGTCTCCCTCCTGTACCCCCCACACCCCTCTCATGCCCCATGTCTCCCTTCTTTCCTCCCCACCCCCCGCTCATGCCCCGTGTCTCCCTTCTTTCCACCCCCACCGCCCGCTCATGCCCCGTGTCTCCCTTCTTCTCCCCCCACCCCCTGCTCATGCCCCGTGTCTCCCTTCTTCCCCCCACCCCCGTTCATGCCTTGTGTCTCCCTTCCTCCCCCCACCCCCGCTCATGCCCCGTCTCTCCCTTCTTTCCCCCCCACCCCCTGCTCATGCCCCGTGTCTCCCTTCTTTCCCGCACACCCCCCGCTCACGCCCCGTGTCTCCCTTCTTAACACCCCCACCCCCCGCTCATGCCCCATGTCTCCCTCCTGTACCCCCCACCCCCCGCTCATGCCCCGTGTCTTCCTTCTTTCCCCCCACCCCCCACTCATGCCCCGTGTCTGCCCTGTTCTCCCCCACCCCCCGCTCATGCCCCGTGGCTACCTCCTGTATCCCCCATCCCCCGCTCTTGCCCCGTGTCTCCCTCCTGTACCCCCCACCCCATGCTCATGCCCCCTATCTCCCTTCTTCCCCCTACCCCCCGCTCATGCCCCGTGTCTTCCTTCTTTCCCCCCACCCCCGCTCATGCCCCGTCTCTCCCTTCTTTCCCCCCCACCCCCGCTCATGCCCCGTGTCTCCCTTCTTTCCCGCCCACCCCCCGCTCATGCCCAGTGTCTCCCTTCTTAACACCCCCACCCCCCGCTCATGCCCCATGTCTTCCTCCTGTACCCCCACCCCCGCTCATGCCCCGTGTCTTCCTTCTTCCCCCCGCTCATGCCCCGTGTCTCCCTTCTTTCCCACCCACCCACCGCTCATGCCCCGTGTCTCTCTTCTTTCCATCCCCACCCCCGCTCATGCCCCATGTCTCCATTCTTCCCCCCCACCCCCCGCTCATGCCCCGTGTCTCCCTTCTTCCACCCCACCCCCCATTCATGCCCCGTGTCTGCCCTGTTCTCTCCCACCCACCGCTCATGCCCCGTGGCTACCTCCTGTACCCCCCACCCCCCGCTCTTGCCCCGTGTCTCCCTCCTGTATCCCCCACCCCCTGCTCATGCCCCGTATCTCCCTTCTTCCCCCTACCCCCCGATCATGCCCCGTGTCTTCCTTCTTCCCCCCATCCCCCGCTCATGCACCGTGTGTCTCCCTTCTTCCCCCCTCACCCCCCGCTCATGCCCGTGTCTCCCTTCTCCCACCCACCCCCTGCTCATGCCCTGTGTCTCCCTACTTTTCCCCCCACCCCCCGCTCATGCCCCGTGTCTCCCTTCTTTCCCCCCACCCCCCGCTCATGCCCCGTGTTTCCCTTCTTCTCCCCCACCCTCCGCTCATGCTGCATGTCTCCCTTCTTCCCCCCCACCCCACCGTTAATGCCGCGTGTCTACCTTCTTTCCCCCCACCACCCACTCATGCCTCATGCCCCGTGTCTCCCATCTTTCCCCACACCCCCGGCTCATGCCCCGTGTCTCCCTTCTCCCTCCCCACCCCCCGCTCATGCCCCGTGTCTCCCTTCTTTCCACCCCCCAGCCCCCGCTCAAATCCCGTGTCTTCTTTCTTCCCCCCACCCCCTGCTCATGCCCCGTGTCTCCCTTCTTCCCCCCACCTCCCGCTCATGCCCCGTGTCTCCCTTCTCCCCCCGACCCCCCGCTCATGCCCCCTGTCTCCCTTCTTTCCATCCTGCCACCCCCCACTCACGCCCCGTGTCTTCCTTCTCCCCCCCAACCCCGCGCATTCCCCCTGTCTCCCTTCTTCCCCCCACCCCCCGCTCATGCCCCATGTCTCCCTCCTGTACCCCCCACCCCCCGCTCATGCCCCGTGTCTTCCTTCTTTCCCCCCCACCCCCCACTCATGCCCCGTGTCTGCCCTGTTCTCCCCCACCCCCCGCTCATGCCCCGTGGCTACCTCCTGTATCCCCCACCCCCCGCTCTTGCCCCGTGTCTCCCTCCTGTACCCCCCACCCCCTGCTCATGCCCCCTATCTCCCTTCTTCCCCCTACCCCCCGCTCATGCCCCGTGTCTTCCTTCTTTCCCCCCCACCCCCGCTCATGCCCTGTGTTTCCTTTCTTCCCCCCACCCCCCGCTTATGCCCCGTGTCGCCTTCTTCCCCCCACCCCCCGCTCATGCCCCGTGTCTGCCCTGTTAACCCCCAAACCCGCTCATGCCCCATGTCTCCCTCTTGTACCCCCCCACCCCCTGCTCATGCCCTGTGTCTCATTCCTGTACCCCCCACCCCCCACTCATGCCACATGTCTCCCTTCTTCCCACCACCCCCTGCTCATGCCCTGTGTCTCCCTTCTTCCCTCCCACCACCCGCTCATGCCCCGTGTCTTACTTCTTTCCCGCGCCCACCCCCCGCTCATGCCCCCATGTCTCCCTTCTTCCCACCCCCCGCGTCTCCCTTCTTACCCCCCACCCCCTGCTCATGCCCCGTGTCTTCCTTCTCCCCCCACCCCACGCTCATGCCCTGTGTCTCCCTTCTTCCCCCCCACCCCCAGCTCATGCCCCATGTCTCCCTTCTTCCGCCCCACCTCCCGCTCATGCCCTGTGTCTCTCTTCTTCCCCCCACCCCCTGCTCATGCCCCGTGTCTCCCTTATTCCCCCCACCCCTTGCTCATGCCCCGTGTCTCCCTTCTTTCCCATCCGCTCATGCCCCATGTCTCCCTTCTTCACCCCCCGCTCACGCCCTGTGTCTCCATTCTTCCCCCCAGCCCCCGCTCATGCCCCGTGTCTCCCTTCTTCCCCCCACCACCCGCTCATGCTCCGTGTCTGCCCTGTTCCCCCCACCCCCCGCTCATGCCCTGTGTCTCCCTCCTGTACCCCCACCCCCCGCTCATGCCCCGTGTCTCCCTTCTTCCCCCCAACCCCCACTCATGCACCGTGTCTCCCTTCTTCCCCCACCCCCCGCTCATGCCCCATGTCTCCCTTCTCCCCCCCATGCCCGCTCATGCCCCGTGTCTCCCATCTTTTCACCCTACCCCCCGCTCATGCCCCGTGTCTTCCTTCTTCCCCCCCACCCCCCGCTCATGCCCCGTGTCTCCCTTCTTCCCCCCCACCCCCGTTCATGCTCCGTGTCTCTCTTCTTCCCCCCCACCCCCCACTCATGCCTCATGCCCTGTGTCTCCCATCTTTCCCCCCCACCCCCCGCTCATGCCCCGTGTCTCCCTTCTCCCCCGCACCCCCGCTCATGCCCCGTGTCTCCCTTCTTTCCACCCTCCACCCCCGCTCATATCCCGTGTCTTCTTTCTTCCCCCCACCCCCCGCTTATGCCCCATGTCTCCCTTCTTCCCCCACCCCCCGCTCATGCCCCGTGTCTCCCTTCTTTCCACCCCCCACCCCCGCTCATGCCCAGTGTCTTCCTTCTTCCCCCCACCCCCCGTTCAAGCCCAGTGTCTCCCTTCTTCCCCCCCACCCCCCGCTCATGCCCCGTGTCTCCCTTCTCCCCCCAGCCCCCGCTCATGCCCCGTGTCTCCCTTCTTTCCACCCCCCACCCCCCGCTCACGCCCCGTGTCTCCCTTCTTCTCCCCCCACCCCCCGCTCATGCCCCGTGTCTCCCTTCTTCCCCCCACCCCCCGCTCATGCCCCATGTCTCCCTTCTCCCCCCACGCCCGCTCATGCCCTGTGTCTCCCATCTTTTCACCCTACCCCCCGCTCATGCCCCGTGTCTTCCTTCTTCCCCCCCACCCCCCGCTCATGCCCCGTGTCTCCCTTCTTCCCCCCACCCCCGTTCATGCTCCGTGTCTCTCTTCTTCCCCCCCACCCCCCACTCATGCCTCATGCCCTGTGTCTCCCATCTTTTCCCCCCCACCCCCGCTCATGCCCCATGTCTCCCTTCTTCCCCCACCCCCCGCTCATACCCCGTGTCTCCCTTCTTTCCACCCCCCACCCCCCGCTCATGCCCAGTGTCTTCCTTCTTCCACCCACCCCCCGTTCAAGCCCAGTGTCTCCCTTCTTCCCCCCCACCCCCCGCTCATGCCCCATGTCTCCCTTCTCCCCCCAGCCCCCGCTCATGCCCCGTGTCTCCCTTCTTTCCACCCCCCCACCCCCCGCTCACGCCCTGTGTCTCCCTTCTTCTCCCCCCACCCCCCGCTCATGCCCCGTGTCTCCCTTCTTCCTCCCACCCCCTGTTCATGCCTCGTGTCTCCCTTCCTCCCCCAACCCCCGCTCATGCCCCGTGTCTCCCTTCTTCCCCCCCACCCCCTGCTCATGCCCTGTGTCTACCCTGTTCCCCCCCACCCCCCGCTCATGCCCCGTGTCTCCCTCCTGTACCCCCCACCCCCCGCTCTTGCCCGTGTCTCCCTCCTGTACCACCCACCCTCCGCTCATGCCCCATGTCTCCCTTTCCCCCCCTACCCCGCGCTCAAGCTCCGTGTCTCCATTCTTCCCCCCACCCCCCGCTCATGCCCTGTATCTCCCTTCTTTCCACTCCCCAACACCCCGCTCATGCCCCGTGTCTTCCTACTCCCTCCCAACCCCACGCTCATGCCCCGTGTCTCCCATTTTCTCCCCACCCCCGCTCATGCCCCGTGTCTCCCTTCTTACCCCCCACCCCCCACTCATGCCCCGTGTCTGCCCTGTACCCCCCACCCCCGCTCATGCCCCGTGTCTCCCTCCTGTACCCCCCACCCCCCTGCTCATGCCCCGTGTCTCCCTTCCCCCCCACCCCCGCTCATGCCCCTCGTCTCCCTTCTTCTCCCCCCACCCCCCGCTCATGCCCTGTGTCTCCCTTCTTCCCCCCACCCCCCGTTCATGCCCTGTGTCTGTCTCCCTTCCTCCCCCCACCGCCGCTCATGCCCCGTCCCTCCCTTCTTCCCCCCCACCTCCCGCTCATGCCCCGTGTCTCCCTCCTTCCCCCCCACCCCCGCTGATGCCGCATGTCTCCCTTCTTGACCCCCACCCCCCGTTCATGCCCTGTGTCTCCCCTCTTTCCCCCCACCCCCCGCTCATGCCCCGTGTCTCCCTTCTTCCCCCCACCCCCCGCTCATACCCCGTGTCTCTCTTCTTTCCAACCCACCCCCTGCTCATGCCCCATGTCTCCCTCCTGTACCCCCCACCCCCCACTCATGCCCCGTGTCTTCCTTCTTCCCCCAGCTCATGCCCCGTGTCTCCCTTCTTCACCCCGACCCCCCGCTCATGCCCTGTGTTTCCTTTCTTCCCCCCACCCCCGCTCATGCCCCGTGTCTCCCTTCTTCCCCCCCACCCCCCACTCATGCCCCGTGTCTGCCCTGTTCCCCCCACCCCCCGCTCATGCCCCGTGTCTCCCTCCTGTACCCCCCGCCCCCCGCTCTTGCCCCGTGTCTCCCTCCTGTACCCCCCACCCCCTGCTCATGCCCCATGTCTCCCTTCGTCCCCCCACCCCCGCTCATGCCCTGTGTCAGCCCTTTTCCACCCCACCCCCCGCTCATGCCCCGTGTCTCCCTCCTGTACCCCCCCACGCCCCCGCTCATGCCCCGTGTCTTCCTTCTTCCCCCCCACCCCCCGCTCATGCACCATGTCTCCCTTATTCACCCCACCCCCGCTCATGCCCTGTGTCTCCCTTCTCCCCCCATCCCCCGCTCATGCCCTGTGTCTTCCTTCTTTTCCCCCACCCCCCGCTCATGCCCCGTGTCTCCCTTCTTTCCCCCCAGCCCCGCTCATGCCCCGTGTCTTCCTACTCCCCCCCAACCCCACGCTCATGCCGTGTGTCTCCCTTCTTCCCTCCCACCCCCCGTTCATGCCCGGTGTCTCTCTTCTTCCCCACCCCCTGCTCATGCCCCGTGTCTCCCATCTTTCCCCCCACCCCCCGCTCATTCCCCATGTCTCCCTTCTCCCCCATCCCCCGCTCATGCCCCGTGTCTCCCTTCTTTCCACCCCCCACCCCCCGCTCATGCCCCATGTCTTCCTTCTTCCCCCCACCCCCCACTCCCCACTCAATCCCCGTGTCTCCCTTCTTCTCCCCCACCACCCGCTCATGCCCCGTGTCTCCCTTCTCCCCCCCGCTCATGCCCCGTGTCTCCCTTCTTTCCACCTCCCCACCCCCCGCTCATGCCCCGTGTCTTCCTACTCCCCCCAACCCCCCGCTCATGCCCTGTGTCTCCCGTCTTCACCCCCACACCCGCTCACACCCCGTGTCTCCCTTCATCCCCCCACCCCCCGCTCATGCCCCGTGTCTGCCCTGTTCCCCCCACCCCCGCTCATGCCCCGTGTCTCCCTCCTGTACCCCCCACACCCCTCTCATGCCCCGTGTCTCCCTTCTTTCCTCCCCACCCCCCGCTCATGCCCCGTGTCTCCCTTCTTTCCACCCCCACCCCCTGCTCATGCCCAGTGTCTCCCTTCTTCTCCCCCCACCCCCCGCTCATGCCCCGTGTCTCCCTTCTTCCCCCCACCCCCGTTCATGCCTTGTGTCTCCCTTCCTCCCCCCACCCCGCTCATGTGCCGTCTCTCCCTTCTTTCCCCCCCCACCCCCCGCTCATGCCCCATGTCTCCCTTCTTTCCCGCCCACCCCCCGCTCATGCCCCGTGTCTCCCTTCTTTCCACCCCCACCCCCCGCTCATGCCCCATGTCTTCCTCCTGTACCCCCCACCCCCGCTCATGCCCCGTGTCTTCCTTCTTTCCCCCCCGCTCATGCCCCATGTCTCCCTTCTTTCCCGCCCACCCCCCGCTCATGCCCCGTGTCTCCCTTCTTTCCATCCCCACCCCCCGCTCATGCCCCATGTCTCCCTCCTGTACCCCCCACCCCCGCTCATGCCCCGTGTCTTCCTTCTTTCCCCCCCGCTCATGCCCCGTGTCTCCCTTCTTCCCCCCCACCCCCCACTCATGCCCCGTGTCTGCCCTGTTCTCCCCCACCCCCCGCTCATGCCCCGTGGCTACCTCCTGTACCCCCACCCCCCGCTCTTGCCCCGTGCTTCCCTCCTGTACACCCCACCCCCCGCTCATGCCCCGTATCTCCCTTCTTCCCCCTACCCCCTGCTCATGCCCCGTGTCTTCCTTCTTTCCCCCATCCCCTGCTCATGCACCGTGTGTCTCCCTTCTTCCCCCCTCACCCCCCGCTCATGCCCCGTGTCTCCCTTCTCCCCCCACTCGCCGCTCATGCCCTTTGTCTCCCTACTTTTCCCCCTACCCCCGCTCATGCCCCGTGTCTCCCTTCTTTCCCCCCACCCCCGCTCATGCCCCGTGTTTCCCTTCTTCTCCCCCACCCCCCTCTCATTCTGCATGTCTCCCTTCTTCCCCCCACCACCCCGTTCATGCCCCGTGTCTACCTTCTTTCCCCCCACCACCCACTCATGCCTCATGCCCCGTGTCTCCCATCTTTCCCCCCACCCCCGGCTCATGCCCCGTGTCTCCCTTCTCCCTCCCCACCCCCCGCTCATGCCCCGTGTCTCCCTTCTTTACCCCCCCCACCCCCGCTCATGCCCCATGTCTTACTTCTTCCCCCCACCCCCCACTCAATCCCTGTGTCTCCCTTCTTCTCCCCCCACCCGCTCATGCCTCGTGTCTCCCTTCTCCCCCCGCACATGCCCCGTGTCTCCCTTCTTTCCACCTCCCCACACCCCGCTCATGCCCCGTGTCTTCCTACTCCCCCCAACCCCCCGCTCATGCCCCGTGTCTCCCTTCTTCCCCCCACCCCCCGCTCATGCCCCGTGACTGCCCTGTTCCCCCCACCCCCACTCATGCCCCGTGTCTCCCTCCTGTACCCCCCACACCCCTCTCATGCCCCATGTCTCCCTTCTTTCCTCCCCACCCCCCGCTCATGCCCCGTGTCTCCCTTCTTTCCACCCCCACCGCCCGCTCATGCCCCGTGTCTCCCTTCTTCTCCCCCCACCCCCTGCTCATGCCCCGTGTCTCCCTTCTTCCCCCCACCCCCGTTCATGCCTTGTGTCTCCCTTCCTCCCCCCACCCCCGCTCATGCCCCGTCTCTCCCTTCTTTCC
The DNA here is from genome assembly GCF_040938575.1 of Ambystoma mexicanum. Classification (NCBI taxonomy): domain Eukaryota; kingdom Metazoa; phylum Chordata; class Amphibia; order Caudata; family Ambystomatidae; genus Ambystoma; species Ambystoma mexicanum. The sequence goes on from NW_027182485.1 coordinate 1,339,916, forward strand.
CCCCCACCCCCTGCTCATGCCCCGTGTCTCCCTTCTTTCCCGCACACCCCCCGCTCACGCCCCGTGTCTCCCTTCTTAACACCCCCACCCCCCGCTCATGCCCCATGTCTCCCTCCTGTACCCCCCACCCCCCGCTCATGCCCCGTGTCTTCCTTCTTTCCCCCCACCCCCCACTCATGCCCCGTGTCTGCCCTGTTCTCCCCCACCCCCCGCTCATGCCCCGTGGCTACCTCCTGTATCCCCCATCCCCCGCTCTTGCCCCGTGTCTCCCTCCTGTACCCCCCACCCCATGCTCATGCCCCCTATCTCCCTTCTTCCCCCTACCCCCCGCTCATGCCCCGTGTCTTCCTTCTTTCCCCCCACCCCCGCTCATGCCCCGTCTCTCCCTTCTTTCCCCCCCACCCCCGCTCATGCCCCGTGTCTCCCTTCTTTCCCGCCCACCCCCCGCTCATGCCCAGTGTCTCCCTTCTTAACACCCCCACCCCCCGCTCATGCCCCATGTCTTCCTCCTGTACCCCCACCCCCGCTCATGCCCCGTGTCTTCCTTCTTCCCCCCGCTCATGCCCCGTGTCTCCCTTCTTTCCCACCCACCCACCGCTCATGCCCCGTGTCTCTCTTCTTTCCATCCCCACCCCCGCTCATGCCCCATGTCTCCATTCTTCCCCCCCACCCCCCGCTCATGCCCCGTGTCTCCCTTCTTCCCCCCCACCCCCCATTCATGCCCCGTGTCTGCCCTGTTCTCTCCCACCCACCGCTCATGCCCCGTGGCTACCTCCTGTACCCCCCACCCCCCGCTCTTGCCCCGTGTCTCCCTCCTGTATCCCCCACCCCCTGCTCATGCCCCGTATCTCCCTTCTTCCCCCTACCCCCCGATCATGCCCCGTGTCTTCCTTCTTCCCCCCATCCCCCGCTCATGCACCGTGTGTCTCCCTTCTTCCCCCCTCACCCCCCGCTCATGCCCGTGTCTCCCTTCTCCCACCCACCCCCTGCTCATGCCCTGTGTCTCCCTACTTTTCCCCCCACCCCCCGCTCATGCCCCGTGTCTCCCTTCTTTCCCCCCACCCCCCGCTCATGCCCCGTGTTTCCCTTCTTCTCCCCCACCCTCCGCTCATGCTGCATGTCTCCCTTCTTCCCCCCCACCCCACCGTTAATGCCGCGTGTCTACCTTCTTTCCCCCCACCACCCACTCATGCCTCATGCCCCGTGTCTCCCATCTTTCCCCACACCCCCGGCTCATGCCCCGTGTCTCCCTTCTCCCTCCCCACCCCCCGCTCATGCCCCGTGTCTCCCTTCTTTCCACCCCCCAGCCCCCGCTCAAATCCCGTGTCTTCTTTCTTCCCCCCACCCCCTGCTCATGCCCCGTGTCTCCCTTCTTCCCCCCACCTCCCGCTCATGCCCCGTGTCTCCCTTCTCCCCCCGACCCCCCGCTCATGCCCCCTGTCTCCCTTCTTTCCATCCTGCCACCCCCCACTCACGCCCCGTGTCTTCCTTCTCCCCCCAACCCCGCGCATTCCCCCTGTCTCCCTTCTTCCCCCCACAACCGCTCATGCCCCGTGTCTCCCTTCTTCCCCCCAACCCCCGCTCATGCCCCGTTTCTCCCTTCTTCCCCCCACCCCCCGTTCATGCCCTGTGTCTGTCTCCCTTCCTCCCCCCACCCCCGCTCATGCCCCGTCTGTCCCTTCTTTCCCCCCCACCTCCCGCTCATGCCCCGTGTCTCCCCCCCCACCCCTGCTGATGTCGCATGTCTCCCTTCTTGACCCCCACCCCCCGTTCATGCCCCGTGTCTTCCCTCTTTCCCCCCACCCCCCGCTCATGCCCCGTGTCTCCCTTCTTTCCCCCCAACCCCGCTCATTCCCCGTGTCTCCCTTCTGTCCCCCACCCACCGCTCATGCCCCGTGTCTCCCTTCTTTCCACCCCCCACCCCCGTTCAAGCCCCGTGTCTTCCTTCTTCCCCCCACCCCCCGCTCAAGCCCTGTGTCTCCCTTCTTCTCCCCCAACCCCCGCTCATGCCCCGAGTCTCCCTTCTCCCCCCGCTCATGCCCCGTGTCTCCCTTCTTTCCAACCCCCCACCCCCCACTCACGCCCCGTGTCTGCCTTCTCCCCCACCACCCCCGCGCATGCCCCCTGTCTCATTCTCTCCTTCTTCCCCCCACCCCCGCTCATGCCCCGTGTCTCCCTTCTTCCCCCCATCCCCCTGCTCATGCCCTCTTCCCCCACCCCCGCTCATGCCCCGTGTCTCCATCCTGTACCCCCCCACCCCCTGCTCATGCCCTGTGTCTCCCTCCTGTACCCCCCACACCCCACTCATGCCACATGTCTCCCTTCTTCCCACCACCCCCCGCTCATGCCCTGTGTCTCCCTTCTTCCCTCCCACCCCGCTCATGCCCCGTGTCTTCCTTCTTTCCCGTTCCCACCCCCCGCTCATGCCCCCGTGTCTCCTTTCTTCCCACCCCCCGTGTCTCCCTTCTTACCCCCCACCCCCTGCTCATGCCCCCGCTCATGACTTTGTCTCCCTTCTTCCCCCCCAGCCCCAGCTCATGCCCCATGTCTCCCTTCTTCCGCCCCAGCTCCCGCTCATGCCCTGTGTCTCCCTTCTTCCCCCCACCCCCTGCTCATGCCCCATGTCTCCCTTCTTCCCCCCACCCCTTGCTCATGCCCCGTGTCTCCCTTCTTTCCCATCCGCTCATGCCCCATGTCTCCCTTCTTCACCCCCCGCTCACGCCCTGTGTCTCCATTCTTCCCCCCAGCCCCCGCTCATGCCCCGTGTCTCCCTTCTTCCCCCCACCACCCGCTCATGCTCCGTGTCTCCCTTCTTCCCCCCAACCCCCGCTCATGCCCTGTGTCTAGCTCCTGTACCCCCCACCCCCCGCTCTTGCCCCGTGTCTCCCTCCTGTACCCCCACCCCCCGCTCATGCCCCGTGTCTCCCTTCTTCCCCCCAACCCCCGCTCATGCACCGTGTCTCCCTTCTTCCCCCCCACCCCCTGCTCATGCCCCATGTCTCCCTTCTCCCCCCCACGCCCGCTCATGCCCCGTGTCTCCCATCTTTTCACCCTACCCCCCGCTCATGCCCCGTGTCTCCCTTCTCCCCCCCGCTCATGCCCCATGTCTCCGTTCTTTACACCCCCCCACCCCCACTCACGCCCCGTGTCTTCCTTCACCCCCACCACCCCCGTGCATGCCCCCTGTCTCCCTTCTTCCCCCCCACCCCCGCTCATGCCCCGTGTCTCCCTTCTTCCCCCATCCCCTGCTCATGCCCTGTGTCTGCCCTGTTCCCCCCACCACCGCTCATGCCCCGTGTCTCCCTCCTGTACCCCCCCACCCCCTGCTCATGCCCTGTGTCTCCCTCCTGCACCCCCCACCCCCCACTCATGCCACATGTCTCCCTTCTTCCCACCACCCCCCGCTCATGCCCTGTGTCTCCCTTCTTCCCTCCCACCACCCGCTCATGCCCCGTGTCTTCCTTCTTTCCCGCGCCCACCCCCCGCTCATGCCCCCGTGTCTCCCTTCTTCCCACCCCCCGCGTCTCCCTTCTTACCCCCCACCCCCTGCTCATGCCCCGTGTCTTCCTTCTCCCCCCACCCCCCGCTCATGCCCTGTGTCTCCCTTCTTCCCCCCCACCCCCAGCTCATGCCCCATGTCTCGCTTCTTCCGCCCCACCTCCCGCTCATGCCCTGTGTCTCTCTTCTTCCCCCCACCCCCTGCTCATGCCCCGTGTCTCCCTTCTTCCCCCCACCCCTTGCTCATGCCCCGTGTCTCCCTTCTTTCCCATCCGCTCATGCCCCATGTCTCCCTTCTTCACCTCCCGCTCACGCCCTGTGTCTCCATTCTTCCCCCCAGGCCCCGCTCATGCCCCGTGTCTCCCTTCTTCCCCCCACCACCCGCTCATGCTCCGTGTCTGCTCTGTTCCCCCCACCCCCGCTCATGCCCTGTGTCTCCCTCCTGTACCCCCCACCCCCCGCTCTTGCCCCGTGTCTCCCTCCTGTACCCCCCGCTCATGCCCCGTGTCTCCCTTCTTCCCCCCCAACCCCTGCTCATGCACCGTGTCTCCCTTCTTCCCACCCACCCCCCGCTCATGCCCCATGTCTCCCTTCTCCCCCCACGCCCGCTCATGCCCCGTGTCTCCCATCTTTTCACCCTACCCCCCGCTCATGCCCCGTGTCTCCCTTCTTCCCCCCCACCCCCGTTCATGCTCCGTGTCTCTCTTCTTCCCCCCCACCCCCCACTCATGCCTCATGCCCTGTGTCTCCCATCTTTCCCCCCCACCCCCCGCTCATGCCCCGTGTCTCCCTTCTCCCCCCCACCCCCCGCTCATGCCCCGTGTCTCCCTTCTTTCCACCCTCCACCCCCCGCTCATATCCCGTGTCTTCTTTCTTCCCCCCACCCCCCGCTTATACCCCATGTCTCCCTTCTTCCCCCACCCCCCGCTCATGCCCCGTGTCTCCCTTCTTTCCACCCCCCACCCCCCGCTCATGCCCAGTGTCTTCCTTCTTCCCCCCACCCCCCGTTCAAGCCCAGTGTCTCCCTTCTTCCCCCCACCCCCCGCTCATGCCCCGTGTCTCCCTTCTCCCCCCAGCCCCCGCTCATGCCCCGTGTCTCCCTTCTTTCCACCCCCCCACCCGCCGCTCATGCCCCGTGTCTCCCTTCTCCCCCCCGCTCATGCCCCGTGTCTCCCTTCTTTCCACCTCCCCACCCCCCGCTCATGCCCCGTGTCTTCCTAGTCCCCCCCAACCCCCCGCTCATGCCCTGTGTCTCCCGTCTTCCCCCCCACACCCGCTCACACCCCGTGTCTCCCTTCATCCCCCCACCCCCCGCTCATGCCCCGTGTCTGCCCTGTTCCCCCCACCCCCGCTCATTCCCCGTGTCTCCCTCATGTACCCCCCACACCCCTCTCATGCCCCGTGTCTCCCTTCTTTCCTCCCCACCCCCCGCTCATGCCCCGTGTCTCCCTTCTTTCCACCCCCACCCCCTGCTCATGCCCCGTGTCTCCCTTCTTCCCCCCACCCCCGTTCATGCCTTGTGTCTCCCTTCCTCCCCCCACCCCGCTCATGCACCGTCTCTCCCTTCTTTCCCCCCCACCCCCCGCTCATGCCCCATGTCTCCCTTCTTTCCTGCCCACCCCCCGCTCATGCCCCGTGTCTCCCTTCTTTCCACCCCCACCCCCCGCTCATGCCCCATGTCTTCCTCCTGTACCCCCCACCCCTGCTCATGCCCCGTGTCTTCCTTCTTTCCCCCCCGCTCATGCCCCATGTCTCCCTTCTTTCCCGCCCACCCCCCGCTCATGCCCCGTGTCTCCCTTCTTTCCACCCCCACCCCCCGCTCATGCCCCATGTCTCCCTCCTGTACACCCCACCCCCACTCATGCCCCGTGTCTTCCTTCTTTCCCCCGCTCATGCCCTGTGTCTCCATTCTTCCACCCTACCCCCCGCTCATGCCCCGTGTCTCCCTTCTTCCCCCCCACCCCCCACTCATGCCCCGTGTCTGCCCTGTTCTCCCCCACCCCCCGCTCATGCCCCATGGCTACCTCCTGTACCCTCCACCCCCCGCTCATGCCCCGTATCTCCCTTCTTCCCCCTGCTCATGCCCCGTGTCTTCCTTCTTTCCCCCATCCCCCGCTCAAGCACCGTGTGTCTCCCTTCTTCCCCCCTCACCCCCCGCTCATGCCCCGTGTCTCCCTTCTCCCCCCACCCCCCGCTCATGCCCTGTGTCTCCCTACTTTTCCCCCTACCCCCGCTCATGCCCCGTGTCTCCCTTCTTTCCCCCCACCCCCGCTCATGCCCCGTGTTTCCCTTCTTCTCCCCCACCCCCCTCTCATGCTGCATGTCTCCCTTCTTCCCCCCCACCACCCCGTTCATGCCCCGTGTCTATCTTCTTTCCCCCCACCACCCACTCATGCCTCATGCCCCGTGTCTCCCATCTTTCCCCCCACCCCCGGCTCATGCCCCGTGTCTCCCTTCTCCCTCCCCACCCCCCGCTCATGCCCCGTGTCTCCTTTCTTTACCACCCGCCCACCCTCGCTCATGCCCCATGTCTTACTTCTTCCCCCCACCCCCCACTCAATCCCCGTGTCTCCCTTCTTCCCCCCCCACCCGCTCATGCCTCGTGTCTCCCTTCTCCCCCCGCACATGCCCCGTGTCTCCCTTCTTTCCACCTCCCCCCACACCCCTCTCATACCCCATGTCTCCCTTCTTTCCTCCCCACCCCCCGCTCATGCCCCGTGTCTCCCTTCTTTCCACCCCCACCCCCCGCTCATGCCCTGTGTCTCCCTTCTTCTCCCCCCACCCCCCGCTCATGCCCCGTGTCTCCCTTCTTCCCCCCCACCCCCGTTCATGCCTTGTGTCTCCCTTCCTCCCCCCACCCCCGTTCATGCCCCGTCTCTCCCTTCTTTCCCCCCCACCCCCCGCTCATGCCCCGTGTCTCCCTTCTTTCCCGCACACCCCCCGCTCACGCCCCGTGTCTCCCTTCTTAACACCTCCACCCCCTGCTCATGCCCCATGTCTTCCTCCTGTACCCCCACCCCCGCTCATGCCCCGTGTCTTCCTTCTTCCCCCCCGCTCATGCCCCGTATCTCCCTTCTTTCCCACCCACCCACCGCTCATGCCCCGTGTCTCTCTTCTTTCCACCCCCACCCCCCGCTCATGCCCCATGTCTCCCTCCTGTACCCCCCACCCCCTGCTCATGCCCCGTGTCTTCCTTCTTTCCCCCCACCCCCCACTCATGCCCCGTGTCTGCCCTGTTCTCCCCCACCCCCCGCTCATGCCCCGTGGCTACCTCCTGTATCCCCCACCCCCCGCTCTTGCCCCGTGTCTCCCTCCTGTACCCCCCACCCCCTGCTCATGCCCCGTATCTCCCTTCTTCCCCCTACCCCCCGCTCATGCCCCGTGTCTTCCTTCTTTCCCCCCCACCCCCGCTCATGCCCCGTCTCTCCCTTCTTTCCCCCCCACCCCCGCTCATGCCCCGTGTCTCCCTTCTTTCCCGCCCACCCCCGCTCATGCCCCGTGTCTCCCTTCTTAACACCCCCACCCCCCGCTCATGCCCCATGTCTTCCTCCTGTACCCCCACCCCCGCTCATGCCCCGTGTCTTCCTTCTTCCCCCCGCTCATGCCCCATGTCTCCCTTCTTTCTTCTTTCCCACCCACCCACCGCTCATGCCCCGTGTCTCTCTTCTTTCCATCCCCACCCCCCGCTCATGCCCCATGTCTCCCTTCTTCCCCCTACCCCCTGCTCATGCCCCGTGTCTTCCTTCTTTCCCCCATCCCCCGCTCAAGCACCGTGTGTCTCCCTTCTTCCCCCCTCACCCCCCGCTCATGCCCCGTGTCTCCCTTCTCCCCCCACCCCCCGCTCATGCCCTGTGTCTCCCTACTTTTCCCCCTACCCCCGCTCATGCCCCGTGTCTCCCTTCTTTCCCCCCACCCCGCTCATGCCCCGTGTTTCCCTTCTTCTCCCCCACCCCCCTCTCATGCTGCATGTCTCCCTTCTTCCCCCCCACCACCCCGTTCATGCCCCGTGTCTATCTTCTTTCCCCCCACCACCCACTCATGCCTCATGCCCCGTGTCTCCCATCTTTCCCCCCACCCCCGGCTCATGCCCCGTGTCTCCCTTCTCCCTCCCCACCCCCCGCTCATGCCCCGTGTCTCCCTTCTTTACCACCCCCCCACCCCCGCTCATGCCCCATGTCTTACTTCTTCCCCCACCCCCCACTCAATCCCCGTGTCTCCCTTCTCCCCCCCCACCCGCTCATGCCTCGTGTCTCCCTTCTCCCCCCGCACATGCCCCGTGTCTCCCTTCTTTCCACCTCCCCCCACCCCCGCTCATGCCCCGTGTCTCACTCCTGTACCCCCCACACCCCTCTCATACCCCATGTCTCCCTTCTTTCCTCCCCACCCCGCGCTCATGCCCCGTGTCTCCCTTCTTTCCACCCCCACCCCCCGCTCATGCCCTGTGTCTCCCTTCTTCTCCCCCCACCCCCCGCTCATGCCCCGTGTCTCCCTTCTTCCCCCCCACCCCCGTTCATGCCTTGTGTCTCCCTTCCTCCCCCCACCCCCGCTCATGCCCCGTCTCTCCCTTCTTTCCCCCCCACCCCCCGCTCATGCCCCGTGTCTCCCTTCTTTCCCGCACACCCCCCGCTCACGCCCCGTGTCTCCCTTCTTAACACCTCCACCCCCTGCTCATGCCCCATGTCTTCCTCCTGTACCCCCACCCCCGCTCATGCCCCGTGTCTTCCTTCTTCCCCCCCGCTCATGCCCCGTGTCTCCCTTCTTTCCCACCCACCCACCGCTCATGCCCCGTGTCTCTCTTCTTTCCACCCCCACCCCCCGCTCATGCCCCATGTCTCCCTCCTGTACCCCGCACCCCCCGCTCATGCCCCGTGTCTTCCTTCTTTCCCCCCACCCCCCACTCATGCCCCGTGTCTGCCCTGTTCTCCCCCACCCCCCGCTCATGCCCCGTGGCTACCTCCTGTATCCCCCACCCCCCGCTCTTGCCCCGTGTCTCCCTCCTGTACCCCCGACCCCCTGCTAATGCCCCGTATCTCCCTTCTTCCCCCTGCCCCCCGCTCATGCCCCGTGTCTTCCTTCTTTCCCCCCCACCCCCGCTCATGCCCCGTCTCTCCCTTCTTTCCCCCCCACCCCCGCTCATGCCCCGTGTCTCCCTTCTTTCCCGCCCACCCCCGCTCATGCCCCGTGTCTCCCTTCTTAACACCCCCACCCCCCGCTCATGCCCCATGTCTTCCTCCTGTACCCCCACCCCCGCTCATGCCCCGTGTCTTCCTTCTTCCCCCCGCTCATGCCCCATGTCTCCCTTCTTTCCCACCCACCCACCGCTCATGCCCCGTGTCTCTCTTCTTTCCATCCCCACCCCCCGCTCATGCCCCATGTCTCCATTCTTCCCCCCCACCCCCCGCTCATGCCCCGTGTCTCCCTTCTTCCCCCCCACCCCCCACTCATGCCCCGTGTCTGCCCTGTTCTCCCCGACCCCCCGCTCATGCCCCGTGGCTACCTCCTGTACCCCCCACCCCCCGCTCTTGCCCCGTGTCTCCCTCATGTACCCCCCACCCCCTGCTCATGCCCCGTATCTCCCTTCTTCCCCCTACCCCCCGATCATGCCCCGTGTCTTCCTTCTTCCCCCCCATCCCCCGCTCATGCACCGTGTGTCTCCCTTCTTCCCCCCTCACCCCCCGCTCATGCCCCGTGTCTCCCTTCTCCCCCCCACCCCCCGCTCATGCCCTGTGTCTCCCTACTTTTCCCCCACCACCCACTCATGCCTCATGCCCCGTGTCTCCCATCTTTCCCCACACCCCCGGCTCATGCCCCGTGTCTCCCTTTTCCCTCCCCACCCCCCGCTCATGCCCCGTGTCTCCCTTCTTTCCACCCCCCACCCCCCGCTCATATCCCGTGACTTCTTTCTTCCCCCCACCCCCTGCTCATGCCCCGTGTCTCCCTTCTTCCCCCCACCTCCCGCTCATTCCCCGTGTCTCCCTTCTCCCCCCTCCCCCTGCTCATGCCCCCTGTCTCCCTTCTTTCCATCCCGCCACCCCCCACTCACGCCCCGTGTCTTCCTTCTCCCCCCCAACCCCGCGCATTCCCCCTGTCTCCCTTCTTCCCTCCCACAACCGCTCATGCCCCGTGTCTCCCTTCTTCCCCCCAACCCCCGCTCATGCCCTGTGTCTGCCCTGTTCCCCCCACCCCGCGTCTCCCTCCTGTACCCCCCACCCCCTGCTCATGCCCCGTGTCTCCCTCCTGTAACCCCCACCCCCCACTCATGCCACGTGTCTCCCTTTTTCCGCCCATCCCCCGCTCATGCCCTGTGTCTCCCTTCTTCCCTCCCACCCCCCGCTCATGCCCCGTGTCTTCCTTCTTTCCCCCGCCCACCCCCCGCTCATGCCCCCGTGTCTCCCTTCTTCGCACACCCCCCGCTCATGTCCTGTGTCTCCCTTCTTCACCCCCACCCACAGCTCATGCCACGTGTCTCCCTTCTTCCCCCCCAGCCCCCGCTCATGCCCCATGTCTACCTTCTTCCCCCACCCCCCTTCTCATGGCCCGTGTCTCCATTCTTCCCCCCACCCCTTGCTCATGCCCCGTGTCTCCCTTCTTTCCCCCGCTCATGCCCCGTGTCTCCCTTCTTCCCCCCCACCCCCCGCTCATGCCCCGTGCCTGCCCTGTTCCCCCCACCCCCCGCTCATGTAATGTCTCTCCTTCCTGTACCCCCCACCACCTGCTCTTGTCCCGTGTCTCCCTCCTGTAACCCCCACCCCCCGCTCATGCCCCGTGTCTCCCTTCTTCCCCCCCCACCCGCCGCTCATGCACCGTGTCTCCCTTCTTCCCCCCACCCCCGCTCATGCCCCATGTCTCCCATCTTTCCCCCCACCCCCGCTCATTCCCCATGTCTCCCTTCTCCCCCATCCCCGCTCATGCCCCGTGTCTCCCTTCTTTCCATCCCCCACCCCCCGCTCATGCCCCATGTCTTCCTTCTTCCCCCCCACCCCCCGCTCAAGCCCTGTGTCTCCCTTCTTCTCCCCCATCACCCGCTCATGCCCCGTGTCTCCCTTCTCCCCCCCTCATGCCCCGGGTCTCCCTTCATTCCACCCCCAACCCCCCGCTCATGCCCCGTGTCTTCCTACTCCCCCCCAACCCCCCACTCATGCCCTGTGTCTCCCTTCTTCCCCCCCACCCCCGCTCACGCCCCGTGTCTCCCTTCTTCCCCCCACCCCCCGCTCATGCCCCATGTCTGCCCTGTTCCCCCCACCCCCGCTCATGCCCCGCGTCTCCCTCCTGTACCCCCCACCCCACTCTCATGCCCCGTGTCTCCCTTCTTTCCTCCCCACCCCCCGCTCATGCCCCGTGTCTCCCTTCTTTCCACCCCCACCCCCCGCCAGCTCATGACCCGTGTCTCCCTTCTTCTCCCCCTACCCCCTGTTCATGCCCCGTGTCTCCCTTCTTCCCCCCACCCCCGTTCATGCTCTGTGTCTCCCTTCCTCCCCCACCCCTGCTCATGCCCCATGTCTCCCTCCTGTAACCCCCACCCCCCGCTCATGCCCCGTGTCTTCCTTCTTTCCCCCCTGCTCATGCCCCGTGTCTCCCTACTTCACCCCCCACCCCCCGCTCATGCCCTGTGTCTCCATTTTCCCCCCCACCCCCCGCTCATGCCCCGTGTCTCCCTTCTTCCCCCCCACCCCGCACTCATGCCCCGTGTCTGCCCTGTTCCCCCCCACCCCCCGCTCATGCCCCGTGGCTACCTCCTGTATGCCCCACCCCCCGCTCTTGCCCCATGTCTCCCTCCTGTACCCCCCACCCCCCGCTCATGACCCGTATCTCCCTTCTTCCACCCACCCCTCGCTCATGCCCCGTGTCTTCCTTCTTTCCCCCCATCCCCCGCTCATGCACCGTGTCTCACTTCTTCCCCCCTCACCCCCCGCTCATGCCCCGTGTCTCCCTTCTCCCCCCCACCCCCCGCCCATACCCTGTGTCTCCCTTCTTTTCCCCCCACCCCCCACTCATGCCCCGTGTCTCCCTTCTTTCCCCCCACCCCCCGCTCATGCCCCGTGTTTCCCTTCTTCCCCCCAACCCCCGCTCATGCTGCATGTCTCCCTTCTTCCCCACCACTCCCCGTTCATGCCCCGTGTCTCTCTTCTTCCCCCCCACCCTCCGCTCATGCCTCATGCCCCGAGTCTCCCATCTTTCCCCCCAGCCCCCTCTCATGCCCCGTGTCTCCCTTCTCCCTCCCCACCCCCGCTCATGCCCCGTGTCTCCCTTCTTTCCACCCCCCACCCCTGCTCATATCCCATGTCTTCTTTCTTCCCCCCACCCCCAGCTCATATCCCGTGTCTCCCTTCTTCCCCCCACCCCCCGCTCATGCCCCGTGTCTCCCTTCTTCCCCCCCAACCCCACGCTCATGCCGTGTGTCTCCTTTCTTCCCTCCCACCCCCGTTCATGCCCGGTGTCTCTCTTCTTCCCCACCCCCTGCTCATGCCCCGTGTCTCCCATCTTTCCCCCCACCCCCCGCTCATTCCCCATGTCTCCCTTCTCCCCCATCCCCCGCTCATGCCCCGTGTCTCCCTTCTTTCCACCCCCCACCCCCCGCTCATGCCCCATGTCTCCCTTCTTCTCCCCCACCACCCGCTCATGCCCCGTGTCTCCCTTCTCCCCCCCGCTCATGCCCCGTGTCTCCCTTCTTTCCACCTCCCCACCCCCCGCTCATGCCCCGTGTCTTCCTACTCCCCCCCAACCCCCCGCTCATGCCCTGTGTCTCCCGTCTTCCCCCCCACACCCGCTCACACCCCGTGTCTCCCTTCATCCCCCCACCCCCCCGCTCATGCCCCGTGTCTGCCCTGTTCCCCCCACCCCCGCTCATGCCCCGTGTCTCCCTCCTGTACCCCCCACACCCCTCTCATGCCCCGTGTCTCCCTTCTTTCCACCCCCACCCCCTGCTCATGCCCCATGTCTCCCTTCTTCTCCCCCCACCCCCCGCTCATGCGCCGTCTCTCCCTTCTTTCCCCCCACCCCCCGCTCATGCCCCATGTCTCCCTTCTTTCCCGCCCACCCCCCTCTCATGCCCCGTGTCTCCCTTCTTTCCACCCCCACCCCCCGCTCATGCCCCATGTCTTCGTCTTGTACCCCCCACCCCCGCTCATGCCCCGTGTCTTCCTTCTTTCCCCCCGCTCATGACCCATGTCTCCCTTCTTTCCCGCCCACCCCCCGCTCATGCCCCGTGTCTCCCTTCTTTCCACCCCCACCCCCCGCTCATGCCCCATGTCTCCCTCCTGTACCCCCCACCCCCGCTCATGCCCCGTGTCTTCCTTCTTTCCCCCCCTCTCATGCCCCATGTCTGCCCTGTTCCCCCCCACCCCTCGCTCATGCCCGTGTCTACCTCCTGTACCCCCCAACCCCCGCTCTTGCCCCGTGTCTCCCTCCTGTACCCCCCACCCCCTGCTCATGCCCCGTGTCTCCCTTCTTCCCCCCACCTCTTGCTCATGCCCCGTGCTTCCCTCCTGTACCCCCCACCCCCCGCTCATGCCCCGTATCTCCCTTCTTCCCCCTGCTCATGCCCCGTGTCTTCCTTCTTTCCCCATCCCCCGCTCATGCACCGTGTGTCTCCCTTCTTCCCCCTCACCCCCCGCTCATGCCCCGTGTCTCCCTTCTCCCCCCACTCCCCGCTCATGCCCTTTATCTCCCTACTTTTCCCCCTACCCCCGCTCATGCCCCGTGTCTCCCTTCTTTCCCCCCACCCCCGCTCATGCCCCGTGTTTCCCTTCTTCTCCCCCACCCCCCTCTCATTCTGCATGTCTCCCTTCTTCCCCCCCACCACCCCGTTCATGCCCTGTGTCTACCTTCTTTCCCCCTACCACCCACTCATGCCTCATGCCCCGTGTCTCACATCTTTCCCCCCACCCCCGGTTCATGCCCCGTGTCTCCCTTCTCCCTCCCCACCCCCCGCTCATGCCCCGTGTCTCCCTTCTTTACCACCCCCCCACCCCCGCTAATGCCCCATGTCTTACTTCTTCCCCCACCCAATCCCCGTGTCTCCCTTCTTCTCCCCCCACCCGCTCATGCCTCGTGTCTCCCTTCTCCCCCCGCACATGCCCCGTGTCTCCCTTCTTTCCACCTCCCCACACCCCGCTCATGCCCCGTGTCTTCCTACTCCCCACAACCCCCCGCTCATGCCCCGTGTCTCCCTTCTTCCCCCCACCCCCCGCTCATGCCCCGTGTCTGCCCTGTTCCCCCCACCCCCGCTCATGCCCCGTGTCTCCCTCCTGTACCCCCCACACCCCTCTCATGCCCCATGTCTCCCTTCTTTCCTCCCCACCCCCCGCTCATGCCCCGTGTCTCCCTTCTTTCCACCCCCACCCCCGCTCATGCCCCGTGTCTCCCTTCTTCTCCCCTCACCCCCCGCTCATGCCCCGTGTCTCGCTTCTTCCCCCCACCCCCGTTCATGCCTTGTGTCTCCCTTCCTCCCCCCACCCCCGCTCATGCCCCGTCTCTCCCTTCTTTCCCCCCCACCCCCCGCTCATGCCCCGTGTCTCCCTTCTTTCCCGCACACCCCCCGCTCACGCCCCGTGTCTCCCTTCTTAACACCCCCACCCCCCGCTCATGCCCCATGTCTCCCTCCTGTACCCCCCACCCCCCGCTCATGCCCCGTTTCTTCCTTCTTTCCCCCCACCCCCCACTCATGCCCCGTGTCTGCCCTGTTCTCCCCCACCCCCCGCTCATGCCCCGTGGCTACCTCCTGTATCCCCCACCCCCCGCTCTTGCCCCGTGTCTCCTTCCTGTACCCCCCACCCCCTGCTCATGCCCCCTATCTCCCTTCTTCCCCCTACCCCCCGCTCATGCCCCGTGTCTTCCTTCTTTCCCCCCACCCCCGCTCATGCCCCGTGTCTCCCTTCTTAACACCCCCACCCCCCGCTCATGCCCCATGTCTTCCTCCTGTACCCCCACCCCCGCTCATGCCCCGTCTCTTCCTTCTTCCCCCCCGCTCATGCCCCGTGTCTCCCTTCTTTCCCACCCACCCACCGCTCATGCCCTGTGTCTCTCGTCTTTCCATCCCCACCCCCGCTCATGCCCCATGTCTCCATTCTTCCACCCCACCCCCCACTCATGCCCCGTGTCTCCCTTCTTCCCCCCCACCCCCCATTCATGCCCCGTGTCTGCCCTGTTCTCTCCCACCCCCCGCTCATGCCCCGTGGCTACCTCCTGTACCCCCCACCCCCCGCTCTTGCCCCATGTCTCCCTCCTGTACCCCCCACCCCCAGCTCATGCCCCGTATCTCCCTTCTTCCCCCTACCCCCCGATCATGCCCCTTGTCTTCCTTCTTCCCCCCATCCCCCGCTCATGCACCGTGTGTCTCCCTTCTTCTCCCCTCACCCCCCGCTCATGCCCGTGTCTCCCTTCTCCCCCCCACCCCCCGCTCATGCCCTGTGTCTCCCTACTTTCCCCCCCACCCCCCGCTCATGCCCCGTGTCTCCCTTCTTTCCCCCCACCCCCGCTCATGCCCCGTGTTTCCCTTCTTCTCCCCCACCCTCCGCTCATGCTGCATGTCTCTCTTCTTCCCCCCAGCCCCCCGTTAATGCCGCGTGTCTACCTTCTTTCCCCCCACCACCCACTCATGCCCCATGTCTCCCATCTTTCCCCACACCCCCGGCTCATGCCCCGTGTCTCCCTTCTCCCTCCCCACCCCCCGCTCATGCCCCGTCTCTCCCTTCTTTCCACCCCCCACCCCCCGCTCATATCCCGTGTCTTCTTTCTTCCCCCCACCCCCTGCTCATGCCCCGTGTCTCCCTTCTTCCCCCCACCTCTCGCTCATGCCCCGTGTCTCCCTTCTCCCCCCCACCCCCCGCTCATGCCCCCTGTCTCCCTTCTTTCCATCCTGCCACCCCCCACTCACGCCCCGTGTCTTCCTTCTCCCCCCCAACCCCGCGCATTCCCCCTGTCTCCCTTCTTCCCCCCACAACCGCTCATGCCCCGTGTCTCCCTTCTTCCCCCCAACCCCCGCTCATGCCCTGTGTCTGCCCTGTTCCCCCCACCCCCACGTCTCCCTCCTGTACCCCCCACCCCCTGCTCATGCCCCGTGTCTCCCTCCTGTAACTTCCACCCCCCACTCATGCCACGTGTCTCCCTTCTTCCGCCCATCCCGAGCTCATGCCCTGTGTCTCCCTTCTTCCCTCCCACCCCCCGCTCATGCCCCGTGTCTTCCTTCTTTCCCCCGCCCACCACCCGCTCATGCCCCTGTGTCTCCCTTCTTCGCACACCCCCCGCTCATGTCCTGTGTCTCCCTTCTTCCCCCCCACCCACAGCTCATGCCCCGTGTCTCCCTTCTTCCCCCCCACCCCCCGCTCATGCCCCGTGTCTACCTTCTTCCCCCACCCCCCTTCTCATGCCCCGTGTCTCCCTTCTTCCCCCCACCCCTTGCTCATGCCCCGTGTCTCCCTTCTTTCCCCCCGCTCATGCCCCGTGTCTCCCTTTTTCCCCCCCACCCCCCGCTCATGCCCCGTGTCTGCCCTGTTCCCCCCACCCCCGCTCATGTCCTGTCTCTCCCTCCTGTACCCCCCACCACCTGCTCTTGCCCCGTGTCTCCCTCCTGTAACCCCCACCCCCGCTCATGCCCCGTGTCTCCCTTCTTCCCCCCACCCGCCGCTCATGCACCGTGTCTCCCTTCTTCCTCCCAGCCCCGCTCATGCCCCATGTCTCCCATCTTTCCCCCCACCCCCCGCTCATTCCCCGTGTCTCTCTTCTCCCCATCCCCGCTCTTGCCCCGTGTCTCCCTCCTGTACCCCCCACTCCCCGCTCATGCCCCGTGTCTCCCTCCTTCCCCCCTAACCTCCGCTCATGCACTGTGTCTCCCTTCTTCCCCCCACCCCCCGCTCATGCCACATGTCTCCCTTCTCCCCCCCACGCCCGCTCATGCCCCGTGTCTCCCATCTTTTCACCCTACCCCCCGCTCATGCCCTGAGTCTCCCTTCTCCCCCCCGCTCATGCCCCGTGTCTCCCTTCTTTCCACCCCCCCACCCCCCACTCACGCCCCGTGTCTTCCTTCTCCCCCACCACCCCCGCGCATGCCCCCTGTCTCCCTTCTTCCCCCCCACCCCCGCTCATGCCCCGTGTCTCCCTTCTTCCCCCCACCCGCCGCTCATGCACCGTGTCTCCCTTCTTCCTCCCAGCCCCGCTCATGCCCCATGTCTCCCATCTTTCCCCCCACCCCCCGCTCATTCCCCGTGTCTCTCTTCTCCCCATCCCCGCTCTTGCCCCGTGTCTCCCTCCTGTACCCCCCACCCCCCGCTCATGCCCCGTGTCTCCCTCCTTCCCCCCTAACCCCCGCTCATGCACTGTGTCTCCCTTCTTCCCCCCACCCCCCGCTCATGCCACATGTCTCCCTTCTCCCCCCCACGCCCGCTCATGCCCCGTGTCTCCCATCTTTTCACCCTACCCCCCGCTCATGCCCTGAGTCTCCCTTCTCCCCCCCGCTCATGCCCCGTGTCTCCCTTCTTTCCACCCCCCCACCCCCCACTCACGCCCCGTGTCTTCCTTCTCCCCCACCACCCCCGCGCATGCCCCCTGTCTCCCTTCTTCCCCCCCACCCCCGCTCATGCCCCGTGTCTCCCTTCTTCCCCATCCCCCGCTCATGCCCCGTGTCTGCCCTGTTCCCCCCACCCCCGCTCATGTCCTGTCTCTCCCTCCTGTACCCCCCACCACCTGCTCTTGCCCCGTGTCTCCCTCCTGTAACCCCCACCCCCGCTCATGCCCCGTGTCTCCCTTCTTCCCCCCACCCGCCGCTCATGCACCGTGTCTCCCTTCTTCCTCCCAGCCCCGCTCATGCCCCATGTCTCCCATCTTTCCCCCCACCCCCCGCTCATTCCCCGTGTCTCTCTTCTCCCCATCCCCGCTCTTGCCCCGTGTCTCCCTCCTGTACCCCCCACCCCCCGCTCATGCCCCGTGTCTCCCTCCTTCCCCCCTAACCCCCGCTCATGCACTGTGTCTCCCTTCTTCCCCCCACCCCCCGCTCATGCCACATGTCTCCCTTCTCCCCCCCACGCCCGCTCATGCCCCGTGTCTCCCATCTTTTCACCCTACCCCCCGCTCATGCCCTGAGTCTCCCTTCTCCCCCCCGCTCATGCCCCGTGTCTCCCTTCTTTCCACCCCCCCACCCCCCACTCACGCCCCGTGTCTTCCTTCTCCCCCACCACCCCCGCGCATGCCCCCTGTCTCCCTTCTTCCCCCCCACCCCCGCTCATGCCCCGTGTCTCCCTTCTTCCCCATCCCCTGCTCATGCCCTGTGTCTGCCCTGTTCCCCCCACCCCCGCTCATGCCCCGTGTCTCCCTCCTGTACCCCCCACCCCCTGCTCATGCCCTGTGTCTCCCTCCTGCACCCCCCACCCCCCACTCATGCCACATGTCTCCCTTCTTCCCACCACCCCCCGCTCATGCCCTGTGTCTCCCTTCTCCCCCAAGCCCCCGCTCATGCCCCGTATCTCCCTTATTTCCACCCCCCCACCCCCCGCTCACGCCCCGTGTCTCCCTTCTTCTCCCCCCACCCCCCGCTCATGCCCCGTGTCTCCCTTCCTCCCCCCCACCCCCGCTCATGCCCCTTGTCTCCCTTCTTCTCCCCCCATCCCCCGCTCATGCCCTGTGTCTCCCTTCTTCCCCCCACCCCCGTTCATGCCCTGTGTCTGTCTCCCTTCCTCCCCCCACCCCCGCTCATGCCCCGTCTCTCCCTTCTTTCCCCCCCTCCTGCTCATGCCCCGTGTCTCCCTCCTTCCCCCCCACCCCCGCTGATGTCGCATGTCTCCCTTCTTGACCCCCACCCCCCGTTCATGCCCTGTGTCTTCCCTCTTTCCCCCCACCCCCGCTCATGCCCCGTGTCTCCCTTCTTTCCCCCCACCCCCGCTCATTCCCCGTGTCTCCCTTCTGTCCCCCACCCCCCGCTCATGCCCCGTGTCTCCCTTCTTTCCACCCCCCACCCCGGGTCATGCCCCGTGTCTTCCTTCTTCCCCCCACCCCCCGCTCAAGCCCTGTGTCTTCCTTCTTCTCCCCCAACCCCCGCTCATGCCCCGAGTCTCCCTTCTCCCCCCGCTCATGCCCCGTGTCTCCCTTCTTTCCACCCCCCCACCCCCCACTCACGCCCCGTGTCTGCCTTCTCCCCCACCACCCCCGCGCATGCCCCCTGTCTCCCTTCTTCCCCCCACCCCCGCTCATGCCCCGTGTCTCCCTTCTTCCCACCATCCCCTGCTCATGCCCTGTGTCTGCCCTGTTCCCCCACCCCCGCTCATGCCCCGTGTCTCCCTCCTGTACCCCCCCACCCCCTGCTCATGCCCTGTGTCTCCCTCCTGTACCCCCCACACCCCACTCATGCCACATGTCTCCCTTCTTCCCACCACCCCCCGCTCATGCCCTGTGTCTCCCTTCTTCCCTCCTACCCCCCGCTCATGCCCCGTGTCTTCCTTCTTTCCCGTGCCCACCCCCCGCTCATGCCCCCGTGTCTCCTTTCTTCCCACCCCCCGCGTCTCCCTTCTTACCCCCCACCCCCTGCTCATGACCTGTGTCTTCCTTCTCCCCCCACCCCCCGCTCATGCCCTGTGTCTCCCTTCTTCCCCCCCACCCCCAGCTCATGCCCCATGTCTCCCTTCTTCCGCCCCACCTCCCGCTCATGCCCTGTGTCTCCCTTCTTCCCCCCACCCCCTGCTCATGCCCCGTGTCTCCCTTCTTCCCGCCACCCCTTGCTCATGCCCCGTGTCTCCCTTCTTTCCCATCCGCTCATGCCCCATGTCTCCCTTCTTCACCCCCCGCTCACGCCCTGTGTCTCCATTCTTCCCCCCAGCCCCCACTCATGCCCCGTGTCTCCCTTCTTCCCCCACCACCCGCTCATGCTCCGTGTCTGCCCTGTTCCCCCCACCCCCCGCTCATGCCCTGTGTCTCCCTCCTGTACCCCCCACCCCCCGCTCTTGCCCCGTGTCTCCCTCCTGTACCCCCCACCCCCCGCTCATGCCCCGTGTCTCCCTTCTTCCCCCCCAACCCCCGCTCATGCACCGTGTCTCCCTTCTTCCCCCCCACCCCCCGCTCATGCCCCATGTCTCCCTTCTCCCCCCCACCCCCGCTCATGCCCCGTGTCTCCCTTCTTTTCACCCTACCCCCCGCTCATGCCCCGTGTCTCCCTTCTTCCCCCCCACCCCCGCTCATGCCCCGTGTCTCCCTTCTTCCCCCCACCACCGTTCATGCTCCGTGTCTCTCTTCTTCCCCCCCCACCCCCCACTCATGCCTCATGCCCTCTGTCTCCCATCTTTCCCCCCACCCCCCGCTCATGCCCCGTGTCTCCCTTCTCCCCCCACCCCCGCTCATGCCCCGTGTCTCCCTTCTTTCCACCCCCCGCTCATATCCCGTGTCTTCTTTCTTCCCCCCACCCCCCGCTTATGCCCCGTGTCTCCCTTCTTCCCCCACCCCCCGCTCATGCCCCGTGTCTCCCTTCTTTCCACCCCCCACCCCCCGCTCATGCCCAGTGTCTTCTTTCTTCCCCCCCACCCCCGTTCAAGCCCAGTGTCTCCCTTCTTCCCCCCCACCCCCCGCCCATGCCCCGTGTCTCCCTTCTCCCCCCAGCCCCCGCTCATGCCCCGTGTCTCCCTTCTTTCCACCCCCCCACCCCCCGCTCACGCCCCGTGTCTCCCTTCTTTCCCCCCCACCCACTGCTCATGCCCCGTGTCTCCCTTCTTCCTCCCACCCCCTGTTCATGCTGCGTGTCTCCCTTCCTCCCCGACCCCCCGCTCATGCCCCATGTCTCCCTTCTTCCCCCCACCCCCTGCTCATGCCCCGTGTCTACCCTGTTCCCCCCCAACCCCCGCTCATGCCCCGTGTCTCCCTCCTGTACCCCCCACCCTCCGCTCATGCCCCATGTCTCCCTTCCCCCCCCACCCCGCGCTCAAGCCCCGTGTCTTCCTTCTTCCCCCATCCCCCGCTCAAGCCCCGTGTCTCCCTTCTTCTCCCCCAACCCCCGCTCATGCCCCGAGTCTACCTTTTCCCCCCCGCTCATGCCCCGTGTCTCCCTTCTTTCCACCCCCCCACCCCCCACTCACGCCCCGTGTCTTCCTTCTCCCCCACCACCCCCGCGCATGCCCCCTGTCTCCCTTCTTCCCCCCACCCCCGCTCCTGCCCCGTGTCTCCCTTCTTCCCCCATCCCCTGCTCATGCCCTGTGTCTGCCCTGTTCCCCCCACCCCCGCTCATGCCCCGTGTCTCCCTCCTGTACCCCCCACCCCCTGCTCATGCCCTGTGTCTCCCTCCTGTACCCCCCACCCCCCACTCATGCCACATGTCTCCCTTCTTCCCACCACCCCCCGCTCATGCCCTGTGTCTCCATTCTTCCCTCCCACCACCCGCTCATGCCCGGTGTCTTCCTTCTTTCCCGCGCCCACCCCCCGCTCATGCCCCCGTGTCTCCCTTCTTCCCACCCCCCGCGTCTCCCTTCTTACCCCCCACCCCCTGCTCATGCCCCGTGTCTTCCATCTCCCCCCACCCCCCGCTCATGCCCTGTGTCTCCCTTCTTCCCCCCCAGCCCCAGCTCATGCCCCATGTCTCCCTTCTTCCGCCCCACCTCCCGCTCATGCCCTGTGTCTCCCTTCTTCCCCCCACCCCCTGCTCATGCCCCGTGTCTCCCTTCTTCCCCCCACCCCTTGCTCATGCCCCGTGTCTCCCTTCTTTCCCATCCGCTCATGCCCCATGTCTCCCTTCTTCACCCCCCGCTCACGCCCTGTGTCTCCATTCTTCCCCCCAGCCCCCGCTCATGCCCTGTGTCTCCCTTCTTCCCCCCACCACCCGCTCATGCTCCGTGTCTGCCCTGTTCCCCCCACCCCCCGCTCATGCCCTGTGTCTCCCTCCTGTACCCCCCACCCCCCGCTCTTGCCCCGTGTCTCCCTCCTGTACCCCCCACCCCCCGCTCATGCCCCGTGTCTCCCTTCTTCCCCCCCAACCTCCGCTCATGCACCGTGTCTCCCTTCTTCCCCCCCACCCCCCGCTCATGCCCCATGTCTCCCTTCTCCCCCCCACGCCCGCTCATGCCCCGTGTCTCCCATCTTTTCACCCTACCCCCCGCTCATGCCCCGTGTCTCCCTTCTCCCCCTGCTCATGCCCCGTGTCTCCCTTCTTTCCACCCCTCCACCCCCCACTCACGCCCTGTGTCTTCCTTCTCCCCCACCACCCCCGCGCATGCCCCCTGTCTCCCTTCTTCCCCCCCACCCCCGCTCATGCCCCGTGTCTCCCTTTTTCCCCCATCCCCTGCTCATGCCCTGTGTCTGCCCTGTTCCCCCCACTCCTGCTCATGCCCCGTGTCTCCCTCCTGTAATCCCCCACCCCCTGCTCATGCCCTGTGTCTCCCTCCTGCACCCCCCACCCCCCACTCATGCCACATGTCTCCCTTCTTCCCACCACCCCCCGCTCATGCCCTGTGTCTCCCTTCTTCCCTCCCACCACCCGCTCATGCCCCGTGTCTTCCTTCTTTCCCGCGCCCACCCCCCGCTCATGCCCCCGTGTCTCCCTTCTTCCCACCCCCCGTGTCTCCCTTCTTACCCCCCACCCCCTGCTCATGCCCCGTGTCTTCCTTCTCCCCCCACCCCCCGCTCATGCCCTGTGTCTCCCTTCTTCCCCCCCACCCCCAGCTCATGCCCCATGTCTCCCTTCTTCCGCCCCACCTCCCGCTCATGCCCTGTGTCTCCCTTCTTCCCCCCACCCCCTGCTCATGCCCCGTGTCTCCCTTCTTCCCCCCACCCCTTGCTCATGCCCCGTGTCTCCCTTCTTTCCCATCCGCTCATGCCCCATGTCTCCCTTCTTCACCCCCCGCTCACGCCCTGTGTCTCCATTCTTCCCCCCAGCCCCCGCTCATGCCCCGTGTCTCCCTTCTTCCCCCCACCACCCGCTCATGCTCCGTGTCTGCCCTGTTCCCCCCACCCCCGCTCATGCCCTGTGTCTCCCTCCTGTACCCCCCACCCCCCGCTCTTGCCCCGTGTCTCCCTCCTGTACCCCCCCGCTCATGCCCCGTGTCTCCCTTCTTCCCCCCCGACCCCCGCTCATGCACCGTGTCTCCCTTCTTCCCCCCACCCCCCGCTCATGCCCCATGTCTCCCTTCTCCCCCCACGCCCGCTCATGCCCCGTGTCTCCCATCTTTTCACCCTACCCCCCGCTCATGCCCCGTGTCTCCCTTCTTCCCCACCACCCCCCGCTCATGCCCCGTGTCTCCCTTCTTCCCCCCCACCCCCGTTCATGCTCCGTGTCTCTCTTCTTCCCCCCCACCCCCCACTCATGCCTCATGCCCTGTGTCTCCCATCTTTCCCCCCACCCCCCGCTCATGCCCCGTGTCTCCCTTCTCCCCCCCACCCCCCGCTCATGCCCCGTGTCTCCCTTCTTTCCACCCTCCACCCCCCGCTCATCTCCCGTGTCTTCTTTCTTCCCCCCACCCCCCGCTTATGCCCCATGTCTCCCTTCTTCCCCCACCCCCCGCTCATGCCCCGTGTCTCCCTTCTTTCCACCCCCCACCCCCCGTTCAAGCCCAGTGTCTCCCTTCTTCCCCCCACCCCCCGCTCATGCCCCGTGTCTCCCTTCGCCCCCCAGCCTCCGCTCATGCCCCGTGTCTCCCTTCTTTCCACCCCCCCACCCCCCGCTCACGCCCCGTGTCTCCCATCTTTTCACCCTACCCCCCGCTCATGCCCCGTGTCTCCCTTCTCCCCCTGCTCATGCCCCGTGTCTCTCTTCTTTCCACCCCTCCACCCCCCACTCACGCCCCGTGTCTTCCTTCTCCCCCACCACCCCCGCGCATGCCCCCTGTCTCCCTTCTTCCCCCCCACCCCCGCTCATGCCCCGTGTCTCCCTTTTTCCCCCATCCCCTGCTCATGCCCTGTGTCTGCCCTGTTCCCCCCACTCCCGCTCATGCCCCGTGTCTCCCTCCTGTAATCCCCCACCCCCTGCTCATGCCCTGTGTCTCCCTCCTGCACCCCCCACCCCCCACTCATGCCACATGTCTCCCTTCTTCCCACCACCCCCCGCTCATGCCCTGTGTCTCCCTTGTTCCCTCCCACCACCCGCTCATGCCCCGTGTCTTCCTTCTTTCCCGCGCCCACCCCCCGCTCATGCCCCCGTGTCTCCCTTCTTCCCACCCCCGCGTCTCCCTTCTTACCCCCCACCCCCTGCTCATGCCCCGTGTCTTCCTTCTCCCCCCACCCCCCGCTCATGCCCTGTGTCTCCCTTCTTCCCCCCCACCCCCAGCTCATGCCCCATGTCTCCCTTCTTCCGCCCCACCTCCCGCTCATGCCCTGTGTCTCCCTTCTTACCCCCACCCCCTGCTCATGCCCCGTGTCTCCCTTCTTCCCCCCACCCCTTGCTCATGCCCCGTGTCTCCCTTCTTTCCCATCGGCTCATGCCCCATGTCTCCCTTCTTCACCCCCCGCTCACGCCCTGTGTCTCCATTCTTCCCCCCAGCCCCCGCTCATGCCCCGTGTCTCCCTTCTTCCCCCCACCACCCGCTCATGCTCCGTGTCTGCCCTGTTCCCCCCACCCCCGCTCATGCCCTGTGTCTCCCTCCTGTACCCCCCACCCCCCGCTCTTGCCCCGTGTCTCCCTCCTGTACCCCCCCGCTCATGCCCCGTGTCTCCCTTCTTCCCCCCCAACCCCCGCTCATGCACCGTGTCTCCCTTCTTCCCCCCACCCCCCGCTCATGCCCCATGTCTCCCTTCTCCCCCCACGCCCGCTCATGCCCCGTGTCTCCCATCTTTTCACCCTACCCCCCGCTCATGCCCCGTGTCTCCCTTCTTCCCCCCACCCCCCGCTCATGCCCCGTGTCTCCCTTCTTCCCCCCCACCCCCGTTCATGCTCCGTGTCTCTCTTCTTCCCCCCCCACCCCCCACTCATGCCTCATGCCCTGTGTCTCCCATCTTTCCCCCCACCCCCCGCTCATGCCCCGTGTCTCCCTTCTCCCCCCCACCCCCCGCTCATGCCCCGTGTCTCCCTTCTTTCCACCCTCCACCCCCCGCTCATCTCCCGTGTCTTCTTTCTTCCCCCCACCCCCCGCTTATGCCCCATGTCTCCCTTCTTCCCCCACCCCCCGCTCATGCCCCGTGTCTCCCTTCTTTCCACCCCCCACCCCCCGCTCATGCCCAGTGTCTTCCTTCTTCCCCCCACCCCCCGTTCAAGCCCAGTGTCTCCCTTCTTCCCCCCACCCCCCGCTCATGCCCCGTGTCTCCCTTCTCCCCCCAGCCTCCGCTCATGCCCCGTGTCTCCCTTCTTTCCACCCCCCCACCCCCCGCTCACGCCCCGTGTCTCCCTTCTTCTCCCCCCACCCCCCGCTCATGCCCCGTGTCTCCCTTCTTCCTCCCACCCCCTGTTCATGCCACGTGTCTCCCTTCCTCCCCCACCCCCCGCTCATGCCCCGTGTCTCCCTTCTTCCCCCCACCCCCCGCTCATGCCCCGTGTCTACTCTGTTCCCCCCCACCCCCCGCTCATGCCCCGTGTCTCCCTCCTGTACCCCCCACCCCCCGCTCTTGCCCGTGTCTCCCTCCTGTACCCCCACCCTCTGCTCATGCCCCATGTCTCCCTTTCCCCCCCCTACCCCGCGCTCAAGCCCTGTGTCTCCCTTCTTCCCCCACCCCCCGCTCATGCCCTGTATCTCCCTTCTTTCCACTCCCCCATACCCCGCTCATGCCCCGTGTCTTCCTACTCCCTCCCAACCCCACACTCATGCCCCGTGTCTCCCATTTTCTCCCCCACCCCCGCTCATGCCCCGTGTCTCCCTTCTTACCCCCCACCCCCCACTCATGCCCCGTGTCTGCCCTGTACCCCCCACCCCCGCTCATGCCCCTTGTCTCCCTCCTGTACCCCCTACCCCCCTGCTCATGCCCCGTGTCTCCCTTCCCCCCCACCCCCGCTCATGCCCCTTGTCTCCCTTCTTCTCCCCCCACCCCCCGCTCATGCCCCGTGTCTCTCTTCTTCCCCCCACCCCCCGTTCATGCCCTGTGTCTGTCTCCCTTCCTCCCCCCACCGCCGCTCATGCCCCGTCTCTCCCTTCTTTCCCCCCCACCTCCCGCTCATGCCCCATGTCTCCCTCCTGTACCCCCCACCCCCCACTCATGCCCCGTGTCTTCCTTCTTCCCCCAGCTCATGCCCCGGTTCTCCCTTCTTCACCCCCGACCCCCCGCTCATGCCCTGTGTTTCCTTTCTTCCCCCCACCCCCCGCTTATGCCCAGTGTCTCCCTTCTTCCCCCCACCCCCGCTCATGCCCCGTGTCTGCCCTGTTAACCCCCAAACCCCGCTCATGCCCCGTGTCTCCCTCCTGTACCCCCCACCCCCTGCTCATGCCCTGTGTCTCCCTCCTGTACCCCCACCCCCCACTCATGCCACATGTCTCCCTTCTTCCCACCACCCCCCGCTCATGCCCTGTGTCTCCCTTCTTCCCTCCCACCACCCGCTCATGCCCCGTGTCTTACTTCTTTCCCGCGCCCACCCCCGCTCATGCCCCCGTGTCTCCCTTCTTCCCACCCCCCGTGTCTCCCTTCTTACCCCCACCCCCTGCTCATGCCCCGTGTCTTCCTTCTCCCCCCACCCCCCACTCATGCCCTGTGTCTCCCTTCTTCCCCCCCACCCCCAGCTCATGCCCCATGTCTCCCTTCTTCCGACCCACCTCCCGCTCATGCCCTGTGTCTCTCTTCTTCCCCCCACCCCCTGCTCATGCCCCGTGTCTCCCTTCTTCCCCCCACCCCTTGCTCATGCCCCGTGTCTCCCTTCTTTCCCATCCGCTCATGCCCCATGTCTCCCTTCTTCACCCCCCGCTCACGCCCTGTGTCTCCATTCTTCCCCCCAGCCCCCGCTCATGCCCCGTGTCTCCCTTCTTCCCCCCACCACCCGCTCATGCTCCATGTCTGCCCTGTTCCCCCCACCCCCCGCTCATGCCCTGTGTCTCCCTCCTGTACCCCCCACCCCCCGCTCATGCCCCGTGTCTCCCTTCTTCCCCCCAACCCCCGCTCATGCACCGTGTCTCCCTTCTTCCCCCCCACCCCCCGCTCATGCCCCATGTCTCCCTTCTCCCCCCCACGCCCGCTCATGCCCCGTGTCTCCCATCTTTTCACCCTACCCCCCGCTTATGCCCCGTGTCTTCCTTCTTCCCCCCCACCCCCCGCTCATGCCCCGTGTCTCCCTTCTTCCCCCCCACCCCCGTTCATGCTCCGTGTCTCTCTTCTCCCCCCCCACCCCCCACTCATGCCTCATGCCCTGTGTCTCCCATCTTTCCCCCCCACCCCCGCTCATGCCCCGTGTCTCCCTTCTCCCCCCACCCCCCGCTCATGCCCCGTGTCTTCCTTCTTTCCACCCTCCACCCCCCGCTCATATCCCGTGTCTTCTTTCTTCCCCCCACCCCCCGCTTATGCCCCATGTCTCCCTTCTTCCCCCACCCCCCGCTCATGCCCCGTGTTTCCCTTCTTTCCACCCCCCACCCCCCGCTCATGCCCAGTGTCTTCCTTCTTCCCCCACCCCCCGTTCAAGCCCAGTGTCTCCCTTCTTCCCCCCACCCCCCGCTCATGCCCCGTGTCTCCCTTCTCCCCCCAGCCCCCGCTCATGCCCCGTGTCTCCCCTCTTCCTCCCACCCCCCGTTCATGCTGCGTGTCTCCCTTCCTCCACCAAACCCCGCTCATGCCCCGTGTCTCCCTTCTTCACCCCCACCCCCCGCTCATGCCCCGTGTCTACCCTGTTCCCCCCCACCCCCCGCTCATGCCCCGTGTCTCCCTCCTGTACCCCCCACCCCCCACTCTTGCCCCTGTCTCCCTCCTGTACCCCCCACCCTCCGCTCATGCCCCATGTCTCCCTTCTTCCCCCCACCCCCCGCTCATGCCCTGTATCTCCCTTCTTTCCACTCCCCCACACCCCGCTCATGCCCCCTGTCTTCCTACTCCCTCCCAACCCCACGCTCATGCCCCGTCTCTCCCTTCTTCCCCCCCACCTCCCGCTCATGCCCCGTGTCTCCCTCCTTCCCCCCCACCCCTGCTGATGCCGCATGTCTCCCTTCTTGACCCCAAACCCCTGTTCATGCCCCGTGTCTCCCCTCTTTCCCCCCACCCCCCGCTCATGCCCCGTGTCTCCCTTCTTTCCCCCCACCCCCCGCTCATACCCCGTGTCTCTCTTCTTTCCACCCCCACCCCCTGCTCATGCCCCATGTCTCCCTCCTGTACCCCCCACTCATGCCCCGTGTCTTCCTTCTTACCCCAGCTCATGCCCCGTGTCTCCCTTCTTCACCCCCGACCCCCCGCTCATGCCCTGTGTTTCCTTTCTTCCCCCCACTCCCCGCTCATGCCCCGTGTCTCCATTCTTCCCCCCCACCCCCTGCTCATGCCCCATGTCTCCCTCCTGTACCCCCCACCCCCCACTCATGCCCCGTGTCTTCCTTCTTCCCCCAGCTCATGCCCCGGTTCTCCCTTCTTCACCCCCGACCCCCCGCTCATGCCCTGTGTTTCCTTTCTTCCCCCACCCCCCGCTTATGCCCAGTGTCTCCCTTCTTCCCCCCACCCCCCGCTCATGCCCCGTGTCTGCCCTGTTAACCCCCAAACCCCGCTCATGCCCCGTGTCTCCCTCCTGTACCCCCCCACCCCCTGCTCATGCCCTGTGTCTCCCTCCTGTACCCCCCACCCCCCACTCATGCCACATGTCTCCCTTCTTCCCACCACCCCCCGCTCATGCCCTGTGTCTCCCTTCTTCCCTCCCACCACCCGCTCATGCCCCGTGTCTTACTTCTTTCCCGCGCCCACCCCCCGCTCATGCCCCCGTGTCTCCCTTCTTCCCACCCCCCGTGTCTCCCTTCTTACCCCCCACCCCCTGCTCATGCCCCGTGTCTTCCTTCTCCCCCCACCCCCCACTCATGCCCTGTGTCTCCCTTCTTCCCCCCCACCCCCAGCTCATGCCCCATGTCTCCCTTCTTCCGCCCCACCTCCCGCTCATGCCCTGTGTCTCTCTTCTTCCCCCCACCCCCTGCTCATGCCCGTGTCTCCCTTCTTCCCCCCACCCCTTGCTCATGCCCCGTGTCTCCCTTCTTTCCCATCCGCTCATGCCCCATGTCTCCCTTCTTCACCCCCCGCTCACGCCCTGTGTCTCCATTCTTCCCCCCAGCCCCCGCTCATGCCCCGTGTCTCCCTTCTTCCCCCCACCACCCGCTCATGCTCCATGTCTGCCCTGTTCCCCCCACCCCCCGCTCATGCCCTGTGTCTCCCTCCTGTACCCCCCTCCCCCCGCTCTTGCCCCGTGTCTCCCTCCTGTACCCCCCACCCCCCGCTCATGCCCCGTGTCTCCCTTCTTCCCTTCAACCCCCGCTCATGCACCGTGTCTCCCTTCTTCCCCCCCACCCCCCGCTCATGCCCCATGTCTCCCTTCTCCCCCCACGCCCGCTCATGCCCCGTGTCTCCCATCTTTTCACCGTACCCCCCGCTTATGCCCCGTGTCTTCCTTCTTCCCCCCCACCCCCCGCTCATGCCCCGTGTCTCCCTTCTTCCCCCCCACCCCCGTTCATGCTCCGTGTCTCTCTTCTCCCCCCCCACCCCCCACTCATGCCTCATGCCCTGTGTCTCCCATCTTTCCCCCCCACCCCCGCTCATGCCCCGTGTCTCCCTTCTCCCCCCACCCCCCGCTCATGCCCCGTGTCTTCCTTTTTTCCACCCTCCACCCCCCGCTCATATCCCGTGTCTTCTTTCTTCCCCCCACCCCCCGCTTATGCCCCATGTCTCCCTTCTTCCCCCACCCCCCGCTCATGCCCCGTGTCTCCCTTCTTTCCACCCCCCACCCCCCGCTCATGCCCAGTGTCTTCCTTCTTCCCCCACCCCCCGTTCAAGCCCAGTGTCTCCCTTCTTCCCCCCACCCCCCGCTCATGCCCCGTGTCTCCCTTCTCCCCCCAGCCCCCGCTCATGCCCCGTGTCTCCCCTCTTCCTCCCACCCCCCGTTCATGCTGCGTGTCTCCCTTCCTCCACCAAACCCCGCTCATGCCCCGTGTCTCCCTTCTTCACCCCCACCCCCCGCTCATGCCCCGTGTCTACCCTGTTCCCCCCCACCCCCCGCTCATGCCCCGTGTCTCCCTCCTGTACCCCCCACCCCCCACTCTTGCCCCTGTCTCCCTCCTGTACCCCCCACCCTCCGCTCATGCCCCATGTCTCCCTTCTTCCCCCCACCCCCCGCTCATGCCCTGTATCTCCCTTCTTTCCACTCCCCCACACCCCGCTCATGCCCCGTGTCTTCCTACTCCCTCCCAACCCCACGCTCATGCCCCGTCTCTCCCTTCTTCCCCCCCACCTCCCGCTCATGCCCCGTGTCTCCCTCCTTCCCCCCCACCCCTGCTGATGCCGCATGTCTCCCTTCTTGACCCCCACCCCCCGTTCATGCCCCCTGTCTCCCCTCTTTCCCCCCACCCCCCGCTCATGCCCCGTGTCTCCCTTCTTTCCCCCCACCCCCCGCTCATACCCCGTGTCTCTCTTCTTTCCACCCCCACCCCCTGCTCATGCCCCATGTCTCCCTCCTGTACCCCCCACTCATGCCCCGTGTCTTCCTTCTTCCCCCAGCTCATGCCCCGTGTTTCCCTTCTTCACCCCCGACCCCCCGCTCATGCCCTGTGTTTCCTTTCTTCCCCCCACCCCCCGCTCATGCCCCGTGTCTCCCTTCTTCCCCCCCACCCCCCACTCATGCCCCGTGTCTGCCCTGTTCCCCCCACCCCCCGCTCATGCCCCGTGTCTCCCTCCTGTACCCCCCGCTCCCCGCTCTTGCCCCGTGTCTCCCTCCTGTACCCCCAGCTCATGCCCCGTGTCTCCCTTCTTCACCCCCGACCCCCCGCTCATGCCCTGTGTTTCCTTTCTTCCCCCCACTCCCCGCTCATGCCCCGTGTCTCCATTCTTCCCCCCCACCCCCTGCTCATGCCCCATGTCTCCCTCCTGTACCCCCCACCCCCCACTCATGCCCCGTGTCTTCCTTCTTCCCCCAGCTCATGCCCCGGTTCTCCCTTCTTCACCCCCGACCCCCCGCTCATGCCCTGTGTTTCCTTTCTTCCCCCACCCCCCGCTTATGCCCAGTGTCTCCCTTCTTCCCCCCACCCCCCGCTCATGCCCCGTGTCTGCCCTGTTAACCCCCAAACCCCGCTCATGCCCCGTGTCTCCCTCCTGTACCCCCCCACCCCCTGCTCATGCCCTGTGTCTCCCTCCTGTACCCCCCACCCCCCACTCATGCCACATGTCTCCCTTCTTCCCACCACCCCCCGCTCATGCCCTGTGTCTCCCTTCTTCCCTCCCACCACCCGCTCATGCCCCGTGTCTTACTTCTTTCCCGCGCCCACCCCCCGCTCATGCCCCCGTGTCTCCCTTCTTCCCACCCCCCGTGTCTCCCTTCTTACCCCCCACCCCCTGCTCATGCCCCGTGTCTTCCTTCTCCCCCCACCCCCCACTCATGCCCTGTGTCTCCCTTCTTCCCCCCCACCCCCAGCTCATGCCCCATGTCTCCCTTCTTCCGCCCCACCTCCCGCTCATGCCCTGTGTCTCTCTTCTTCCCCCCACCCCCTGCTCATGCCCCGTGTCTCCCTTCTTCCCCCCACCCCTTGCTCATGCCCCGTGTCTCCCTTCTTTCCCATCCGCTCATGCCCCATGTCTCCCTTCTTCACCCCCCGCTCACGCCCTGTGTCTCCATTCTTCCCCCCAGCCCCCGCTCATGCCCCGTGTCTCCCTTCTTCCCCCCACCACCCGCTCATGCTCCATGTCTGCCCTGTTCCCCCCACCCCCCGCTCATGCCCTGTGTCTCCCTCCTGTACCCCCCACCCCCCGCTCTTGCCCCGTGTCTCCCTCCTGTACCCCCCACCCCCCGCTCATGCCCCGTGTCTCCCTTCTTCCCCCAACCCCCGCTCATGCACCGTGTCTCCCTTCTTCCCCCCCACCCCCCGCTCATGCCCCATGTCTCCCTTCTCCCCCCCACGCCCGCTCATGCCCCGTGTCTCCCATCTTTTCACCCTACCCCCCGCTTATGCCCCGTGTCTTCCTTCTTTCCCATCCGCTCATGCCCCATGTCTCCCTTCTTCACCCCCCGCTCACGCCCTGTGTCTCCATTCTTCCCCCCAGCCCCCGCTCATGCCCCGTGTCTCCCTTCTTCCCCCCACCACCCGCTCATGCTCCATGTCTGCCCTGTTCCCCCCACCCCCCGCTCATGCCCTGTGTCTCCCTCCTGTACCCCCCACCCCCCGCTCTTGCCCCGTGTCTCCCTCCTGTACCCCCCACCCCCCGCTCATGCCCCGTGTCTCCCTTCTTCCCCCCAACCCCCGCTCATGCACCGTGTCTCCCTTCTTCCCCCCCACCCCCCGCTCATGCCCCATGTCTCCCTTCTCCCCCCCACGCCCGCTCATGCCCCGTGTCTCCCATCTTTTCACCCTACCCCCCGCTTATGCCCCGTGTCTTCCTTCTTCCCCCCCACCCCCCGCTCATGCCCCGTGTCTCCCTTCTTCCCCCCCACCCCCGTTCATGCTCCGTGTCTCTCTTCTCCCCACCACCCCCCACTCATGCCTCATGCCCTGTGTCTCCCATCTTTCCCCCCCACCCCCGCTCATGCCCCGTGTCTCCCTTCTCCCCCCACCCCCCGCTCATGCCCCGTGTCTTCCTTTTTTCCACCCTCCACCCCCCGCTCATATCCCGTGTCTTCTTTCTTCCCCCCACCCCCCGCTTATGCCCCATGTCTCCCTTCTTCCCCCACCCCCCGCTCATGCCCCGTGTCTCCCTTCTTTCCACCCCCCACCCCCCGCTCATGCCCAGTGTCTTCCTTCTTCCCCCACCCCCCGTTCAAGCCCAGTGTCTCCCTTCTTCCCCCCACCCCCCGCTCATGCCCCGTGTCTCCCTTCTCCCCCCAGCCCCCGCTCATGCCCCGTGTCTCCCCTCTTCCTCCCACCCCCCGTTCATGCTGCGTGTCTCCCTTCCTCCACCAAACCCCGCTCATGCCCCGTGTCTCCCTTCTTCACCCCCACCCCCCGCTCATGCCCCGTGTCTACCCTGTTCCCCCCCACCCCCCGCTCATGCCCCGTGTCTCCCTCCTGTACCCCCCACCCCCCACTCTTGCCCCTGTCTCCCTCCTGTACCCCCCACCCTCCGCTCATGCCCCATGTCTCCCTTCTTCCCCCCACCCCCCGCTCATGCCCTGTATCTCCCTTCTTTCCACTCCCCCACACCCCGCTCATGCCCCGTGTCTTCCTACTCCCTCCCAACCCCACGCTCATGCCCCGTCTCTCCCTTCTTCCCCCCCACCTCCCGCTCATGCCCCGTGTCTCCCTCCTTCCCCCCCACCCCTGCTGATGCCGCATATCTCCCTTCTTGACCCCCACCCCCCGTTCATGCCCCCTGTCTCCCCTCTTCCCCCCACCCCCCGCTCATGCCCCGTGTCTCCCTTCTTTCCCCCCACCCCCCGCTCATACCCCGTGTCTCTCTTCTTTCCACCCCCACCCCCTGCTCATGCCCCATGTCTCCCTCCTGTACCCCCCACTCATGCCCCGTGTCTTCCTTCTTCCCCCAGCTCATGCCCCGTGTCTCCCTTCTTCACCCCCGACCCCCCGCTCATGCCCTGTGTTTCCTTTCTTCCCCCCACCCCCCGCTCATGCCCCGTGTCTCCCTTCTTCCCCCCCACCCCCCACTCATGCCCCGTGTCTGCCCTGTTCCCCCCACCCCCCGCTCATGCCCCGTGTCTCCCTCCTGTACCCCCCGCTCCCCGCTCTTGCCCCGTGTCTCCCTCCTGTACCCCCCGCTCTTGCCCCGTGTCTCCCTCCTGTACCCCCACCCCCTGCTCATGCCCCATGTCTCCCTTCGTCCCCCCACCCCCCGCTCATGCCCTGTGTCAGCCCTTTTCCACCCCACCCCCCGCTCATGCCCCGTGTCTCCCTCCTGTACCCCCCACACCCCGCTCATGCCCCGTGTCTCCCTTCTTTCCCCCCAGCCCCGCTCATGCTCCGTGTCTTCCTACTCCCCCCCAACCCCACGATCATGCCGTGTGTCTCCCTTCTTCCCTCCCACCCCCCGTTCATGCCCCGTGTCTCTCTTCTTCCCCACCCCCTGCTCATGCCCCGTGTCTCCCATCTTTCCCCCCACCCCCCGCTCATTCCCCATGTCTCCCTTCTCCCCCATCCCCCGCTCATGCCCCGTGTCTCCCTTCTTTCCACCCCCCACCCCCCACTCATGCCCCATGTCTTCCTTCTTCCCCCCACCCCCCACTCAATCCCCGTGTCTCCCTTCTTCTCCCCCACCACCCGCTCATGCCCCGTGTCTCCCTTCTCCCCCCGCTCATGCCCCGTGTCTTCCTAGTCCCCCCCAACCCCCCGCTCATGTCCTGTGTCTCCCGTCTTCCCCCCCACACCCGCTCACACCCCGTGTCTCCCTTCATCCCCCCACCCCCCGCTCATGCCCCGTGTCTGCCCTCTTCCCCCCACCCCCGCTCATTCCCCGTGTCTCCCTCCTGTACCCCCCACACCCCTCTCATGCCCCGTGTCTCCCTTCTTTCCTCCCCACCCCCCGCTCATGCCCCATGTCTCCCTTCTTTCCACCCCCACCCCCTGCTCATGCCCCGTGTCTCCCTTCTTCTCCCCCCACCCCCCGCTCGAGCCCCGTGTCTCCCTTCTTCCCCCCACCCCCGTTCATGCCTTGTGTCTCCCTTCCTCCCCCCACCCCGCTCATGCACCGTCTCTCCCTTCTTTCCCCCCCACCCCCCGCTCATGCCCCATGTCTCCCTTCTTTCCCGCCCACCCCCCGCTCATGCCCCGTGTCTCCCTTCTTTCCACCCCCACCCCTGCTCATGCCCCATGTCTTCCTCCTGTACCCCCCACCCCTGCTCATGCCCCGTGTCTTCCTTCTTTCCCCCCCGCTCATGCCCCATGTCTCCCTTCTTTCCCGCCCACCCCCCGCTCATGCCCTGTGTCTCCCTTCTTTCCACCCCACCCCCCGCTCATGCCCCATGTCTCCCTCCTGTACCACCCACCCCCGCTCATGCCCGTGTCTTCCTTCTTTCCCCCCCCGCTCATGCCCTGTGTCTCCATTCTTCCACCCTACCCCCCGCTCATGCCCCGTGTCTCCCTTCTAACCCCCCACCTACCACTCATGCCCCGTGTCTGCCCTGTTCTCCCCCACCCCCCGCTCATGCCCCGTGGCTACCTCCTGTACCCCCCACCCCCCGCTCTTGCCCCGTGCTTCCCTCCTGTACCCCCGACCCCCCGCTCATGCCCCGTATCCCCCTTCTTCCCCCTACCCCCTGCTCATGCCCCGTGTCTTCCTTCTTTCCCCCATCCCCCGCTCAAGCACCGTGTGTCTCCCTTCTTCCCTCCTCACCCCCCGC
Source organism: Ambystoma mexicanum (assembly GCF_040938575.1). NCBI lineage: Eukaryota > Metazoa > Chordata > Amphibia > Caudata > Ambystomatidae > Ambystoma > Ambystoma mexicanum. The sequence continues at coordinate 1,374,729 of NW_027182485.1, forward strand.
TCATGCCCCGTGTCTCCCTTCTTTCCCCCCACCCCCGCTCATGCCCCGTGTTTCCCTTCTTCTCCCCCACCCCCCTCTCATGCTGCATGTCTCCCTTCTTCCCCCCCACCACCCCGTTCATGCCCCGTGTCTATCTTCTTTCCCCCCACCACCCACTCATGCCTCATGCCCCGTGTCTCCCATCTTTCCCCCCACCCCCGGCTCATGCCCCGTGTCTCCCTTCTCCCTCCCCACCCCCCGCTCATGCCCCGTGTCTCCCTTCTTTACCACCCCCCACCCCCACTCATGCCCCATGTCTTACTTCTTCCCCCCACCCCCCACTCAATCCCCGTGTCTCCTTTCTTCTCCCCCCCACCCGCTCATGCCTCATGTCTCCCTTCTCCCCCCGCACATGCCCCGTGTCTCCCTTCTTTCCACCTCCCCCCACCCCCGCTCATGCCCCGTGTCTCCCTCCTGTACCCCCCACACCCCTATCATGCCCCATGTCTCCCTTCTTTCCTCCCCACCCCACGCTCATGCCCCGTGTCTCCCTTCTTTCCACCCCCACCCCCCGCTCATGCCCTGTGTCTCCCTTCTTCTCCCCCCACCCCCCGCTCATGCCCCGTGTCTCCCTTCTTCCCCCACCCCCGTTCATGCCTTGTGTCTCCCTTCCTCCCCCCACCCCCGCTCATGCCTCGTCTCTCCCTTCTTTCCCCCCCCACCCCCCGCTCATGCCCCGTGTCTCCCTTCTTTCCCGCACAACACCCGCTCACGCCCGTGTCTCCCTTCTTAACACCTCCACCCCCTGCTTATGCCCCATGTCTTCCTCCTGTACCCCCACCCCCGCTCATGCCCCGTGTCTTCCTTCTTCCCCCCCGCTCATGCCCTGTGTCTCCCTTCTTTCCCACCCACCCACCGCTCATGCCCCGTGTCTCCCTCCTGTACCCCCCACACCCCGCTCATGCCCCGTGTCTTCCTTCTTTCCCCCCCACCCCCCACTCATGCCCCGTGTCTGCCCTGTTCTCCCCCAACCCCCGCTCATGCCCCGTGGCTACCTCCTGTATCCCCCACCCCCCGCTCTTGCCCCGTGTCTCCCTCCTGTACCCCCCACCCCCTGCTCATGCCCCGTATCTCCCTTGTTCCCCCTACCCCTTTCTCATGCCCCGTGTCTTCCTTCTTTCCCCCCCCACCCCCGCTCATGCCCCGTCTCTCCCTTCTTTCCCCCCCACCACCGCTCATGCCCCGTGTCTCCCTTCTTTCCCGCCCACCCCCCGCTCATGCCCCGTGTCTCCCTTCTTAACACCCCCACCCCCCGCTCATGCCCCATGTCTTCCTCCTGTACCCCCACCCCCGCTCATGCCCCGTGTCTTCCTTCTTCCCCCCGCTCATGCCCCGTGTCTCCCTTCTTTCCCACCCACCCACCGCTCATGCCCCGTGTCTCTCTTCTTTCCATCCCCACCCCCCGCTCATGCCCCATGTCTCCATTCTTCCCCCTCACCCCCCGCTCATGCCCCGTGTCTCCCTTCTTCCCCCCCACCCCCCACTCATGCCCCGTGTCTGCCCTGTTCTCCCCCACCCACCGCTCATGCCCCGTGGCTACCTCCTGTACCCCCACCCCCCGCTCTTGCCCCGTGTCTCCCTCCTGTACCCCCCACCCCCCGCTCATGCCCCGTATCTCCCTTCTTCCCCCTACCCCCCGATCATGCCCGTGTCTTCCTTCTTCCCCCCCATCCCCCGCTCATGCCCCGTGTCTCCCTTCTCCCCCCCACCCCCCGCTCATGCCCTGTGTCTCCCTACTTTTCCCCCCACCCCCGCTCATGCCCCGTGTCTCCCTTCTTTCCCCCCACCCCCCGCTCATGCCCCATGTTTCCCTTCTTCTCCCCCACCCTCCGCTCATGCTGCATGTCTCCCTTCTTCCCCCCCACCCCCCCGTTCATGCCACGTGTCTACCTTCTTTCCCCCCACCACCCACTCATGCCTCATGCCCCGTGTCTCCCATCTTTCCCCACACCCCCGGCTCATGCCCCGTGTCTCCCTTCTCCCTCCCCACCCCCCGCTCATGCCCCGTGTCTCCCTTCTTTCCACCCCCCACCCCCCGCTCATATCCCATGTCTTCTTTCTTCCCCCACCCCCTGCTCATGCCCCGTGTCTCCCTTCTTCCCCCACCTCCCGCTCATGCCCCGTGTCTCCCTTCTCCCCCCCACCCCCGCTCATGCCCCCTGTCTCCCTTCTTTCCATCCCGCCACCCCCCACTCACGCCCCGTGTCTTCCTTCTCCTCCCCCAACCCCGCGCATTCCCCCTGTCTCCCTTCTTCCCCCCGACAACCGCTCATGCCCCGTGTCTCCCTTCTTCCCCCAACCCCCGCTCATGCCCTGTGTCTGCCCTGTTCCCCCCACCCCCGCGTCTCCCTCCTGTACCCCCCACCCCCTGCTCATGCCCCGTGTCTCCCTCCTGTAACCCCCACCCCTCACTCATGCCACGTGTCTCCCTTTTTCCGCCCATCCCCCGCTCATGCCCTGTGTCTCCCTTCTTCCCTCCCACCCCCCGCTCATGCCCCCGTGTCTCCCTTCTTCGCACACCCCCCGCTCATGTCCTGTGTCTCCCTTCTTCCCCCCCACCCACAGCTCATGCCCCGTGTCTCCCTTCTTCCCCCCCAGCCCCCGCTCATGCCCCATGTCTACCTTCTTCCCCCACCCCCCTTCTCATGCCCCGTGTCTCCCTTCTTCCCCCCACCCCTTGCTCATGCCCCGTGTCTCCCTTCTTTCCCCCCGCTCATGCCCCGTGTCTCCCTTCTTCCCCCCCACCCCCCGCTCATGCCCCGTGTCTGCCCTGTTCCCCCCACCCCCCGCTCATGTCCTGTCTCTCCCTCCTGTACCCCCCACCACCTGCTCTTGCCCCGTGTCTCCCTCCTGTAACCCCCACCCCCCGCTCATGCCCCGTGTCTCCCTTCTTCCCCCCCACCCGCTGCTCATGCACCGTGTCTCCCTTCTTCCCCCCACCCCCGCTCATGCCCCATGTCTCCCATCTTTCCCCCCACCCCAGGCTCATTCCCCGTGTCTCCCTTCTCCCCCATCCCCGCTCATGCCCCGTGTCTCCCTTCTTTCCATCCCCCACCCCCCGCTCATGCCCCATGTCTTCCTTCTTCCCCCCCACCCCCCGCTCAAGCCCTGTGTCTCCCTTCTTCTCCCCCATCACCCGCTCATTCCCCGTGTCTCCCTTCTCCCCCCCTCATGCCCCGTGTCTCCCTTCATTCCACCCCCCACCCCCCGCTCATGCCCCGTGTCTTCCTACTCCCCCCCAACCCCCCGCTCATGCCCTGTGTCTCCCTTCTTCCCCCCACCCCCCGCTCATGCCCCGTGTCTCCCTCCTGTACCCCCCGCTCCCCGCTCTTGCCCCGTGTCTCCCTCCTGTACCCCCCGCTCTTGCCCCGTGTCTCCCTCCTGTACCCCCACCCCCTGCTCATGCCCCATGTCTCCCTTCGTCCCCCCACCCCCCGCTCATGCCCTGTGTCAGCCCTTTTCCACCCCACCCCCCGCTCATGCCCCGTGTCTCCCTCCTGTACCCCCCACACCCCGCTCATGCCCCGTGTCTCCCTTCTTTCCCCCCAGCCCCGCTCATGCTCCGTGTCTTCCTACTCCCCCCCAACCCCACGATCATGCCGTGTGTCTCCCTTCTTCCCTCCCACCCCCCGTTCATGCCCCGTGTCTCTCTTCTTCCCCACCCCCTGCTCATGCCCCGTGTCTCCCATCTTTCCCCCCACCCCCCGCTCATTCCCCATGTCTCCCTTCTCCCCCATCCCCCGCTCATGCCCCGTGTCTCCCTTCTTTCCACCCCCCACCCCCCACTCATGCCCCATGTCTTCCTTCTTCCCCCCACCCCCCACTCAATCCCCGTGTCTCCCTTCTTCTCCCCCACCACCCGCTCATGCCCCGTGTCTCCCTTCTCCCCCCGCTCATGCCCCGTGTCTTCCTAGTCCCCCCCAACCCCCCGCTCATGCCCTGTGTCTCCCGTCTTCCCCCCCACACCCGCTCACACCCCGTGTCTCCCTTCATCCCCCCACCCCCCGCTCATGCCCCGTGTCTGCCCTCTTCCCCCCACCCCTGCTCATTCCCCGTGTCTCCCTCCTGTACCCCCACCACCCCTCTCATGCCCCGTGTCTCCCTTCTTTCCTCCCCACCCCCCGCTCATGCCCCATGTCTCCCTTCTTTCCACCCCCACCCCCTGCTCATGCCCCGTGTCTCCCTTCTTCTCCCCCCACCCCCCGCTCGAGCCCCGTGTCTCCCTTCTTCCCCCCACCCCCGTTCATGCCTTGTGTCTCCCTTCCTCCCCCCACCCCGCTCATGCACCGTCTCTCCCTTCTTTCCCCCCCACCCCCCGCTCATGCCCCATGTCTCCCTTCTTTCCCGCCCACCCCCCGCTCATGCCCCGTGTCTCCCTTCTTTCCACCCCCACCCCTGCTCATGCCCCATGTCTTCCTCCTGTACCCCCCACCCCTGCTCATGCCCCGTGTCTTCCTTCTTTCCCCCCCGCTCATGCCCCATGTCTCCCTTCTTTCCCGCCCACCCCCCGCTCATGCCCTGTGTCTCCCTTCTTTCCACCCCACCCCCCGCTCATGCCCCATGTCTCCCTCCTGTACCACCCACCCCCGCTCATGCCCGTGTCTTCCTTCTTTCCCCCCCGCTCATGCCCTGTGTCTCCATTCTTCCACCCTACCCCCCGCTCATGCCCCGTGTCTCCCTTCTAACCCCCCACCTACCACTCATGCCCCGTGTCTGCCCTGTTCTCCCCCACCCCCCGCTCATGCCCCGTGGCTACCTCCTGTACCCCCCACCCCCCGCTCTTGCCCCGTGCTTCCCTCCTGTACCCCCGACCCCCCGCTCATGCCCCGTATCCCCCTTCTTCCCCCTACCCCCTGCTCATGCCCCGTGTCTTCCTTCTTTCCCCCATCCCCCGCTCAAGCACCGTGTGTCTCCCTTCTTCCATCCTCACCCCCCGCTCATGCCCCGTGTCTCCCTTCTTTCCCCCCACCCCCGCTCATGCCCCGTGTTTCCCTTCTTCTCCCCCACCCCCCTCTCATGCTGCATGTCTCCCTTCTTCCCCCCCACCACCCCGTTCATGCCCCGTGTCTATCTTCTTTCCCCCCACCACCCACTCATGCCTCATGCCCCGTGTCTCCCATCTTTCCCCCCACCCCCGGCTCATGCCCCGTGTCTCCCTTCTCCCTCCCCACCCCCCGCTCATGCCCCGTGTCTCCCTTCTTTACCACCCCCCACCCCCACTCATGCCCCATGTCTTACTTCTTCCCCCCACCCCCCACTCAATCCCCGTGTCTCCTTTCTTCTCCCCCCCACCCGCTCATGCCTCATGTCTCCCTTCTCCCCCCGCACATGCCCCGTGTCTCCCTTCTTTCCACCTCCCCCCACCCCCGCTCATGCCCCGTGTCTCCCTCCTGTACCCCCCACACCCCTATCATGCCCCATGTCTCCCTTCTTTCCTCCCCACCCCACACTCATGCCCCGTGTCTCCCTTCTTTCCACCCCCACCCCCCGCTCATGCCCTGTGTCTCCCTTCTTCTCCCCCCACCCCCCGCTCATTCCCCGTGTCTCCCTTCTTCCCCCACCCCCGTTCATGCCTTGTGTCTCCCTTCCTCCCCCCACCCCCGCTCATGCCTCGTCTCTCCCTTCTTTCCCCCCCCACCCCCCGCTCATGCCCCGTGTCTCCCTTCTTTCCCGCACAACACCCGCTCACGCCCGTGTCTCCCTTCTTAACACCTCCACCCCCTGCTTATGCCCCATGTCTTCCTCCTGTACCCCCACCCCCGCTCATGCCCCGTGTCTTCCTTCTTCCCCCCGCTCATGCCCTGTGTCTCCCTTCTTTCCCACCCACCCACCGCTCATGCCCCGTGTCTCCCTCCTGTACCCCCCACACCCCGCTCATGCCCCGTGTCTTCCTTCTTTCCCCCCCACCCCCCACTCATGCCCCGTGTCTGCCCTGTTCTCCCCCAACCCCCGCTCATGCCCCGTGGCTACCTCCTGTATCCCCCACCCCCCGCTCTTGCCCCGTGTCTCCCTCCTGTACCCCCCACCCCCTGCTCATGCCCCGTATCTCCCTTGTTCCCCCTACCCCTTTCTCATGCCCCGTGTCTTCCTTCTTTCCCCCCCACCCCCGCTCATGCCCCGTCTCTCCCTTCTTTCCCCCCCACCACCGCTCATGCCCCGTGTCTCCCTTCTTTCCCGCCCACCCCCCGCTCATGCCCCGTGTCTCCCTTCTTAACACCCCCACCCCCCGCTCATGCCCCATGTCTTCCTCCTGTACCCCCACCCCCGCTCATGCCCCGTGTCTTCCTTCTTCCCCCCGCTCATGCCCCGTGTCTCCCTTCTTTCCCACCCACCCACCGCTCATGCCCCGTGTCTCTCTTCTTTCCATCCCCACCCCCCGCTCATGCCCCATGTCTCCATTCTTCCCCCTCACCCCCCGCTCATGCCCCGTGTCTCCCTTCTTCCCTCCCACCCCCCACTCATGCCCCGTGTCTGCCCTGTTCTCCCCCACCCACCGCTCATGCCCCGTGGCTACCTCCTGTACCCCCCACCCCCCGCTCTTGCCCCGTGTCTCCCTCCTGTACCCCCCACCCCCCGCTCATGCCCCGTATCTCCCTTCTTCCCCCTACCCCCCGATCATGCCCGTGTCTTCCTTCTTCCCCCCCATCCCCCGCTCATGCCCCGTGTCTCCCTTCTCCCCCCCACCCCCCGCTCATGCCCTGTGTCTCCCTACTTTTCCCCCCACCCCCCGCTCATGCCCCGTGTCTCCCTTCTTTCCCCCCACCCCCCGCTCATGCCCCATGTTTCCCTTCTTCTCCCCCACCCTCCGCTCATGCTGCATGTCTCCCTTCTTCCCCCCCACCCCCCCGTTCATGCCACGTGTCTACCTTCTTTCCCCCCACCACCCACTCATGCCTCATGCCCCGTGTCTCCCATCTTTCCCCACACCCCCGGCTCATGCCCCGTGTCTCCCTTCTCCCTCCCCACCCCCCGCTCATGCCCCGTGTCTCCCTTCTTTCCACCCCCCACCCCCCGCTCATATCCCATGTCTTCTTTCTTCCCCCACCCCCTGCTCATGCCCCGTGTCTCCCTTCTTCCCCCACCTCCCGCTCATGCCCCGTGTCTCCCTTCTCCCCCCCACCCCCGCTCATGCCCCCTGTCTCCCTTCTTTCCATCCCGCCACCCCCCACTCACGCCCCGTGTCTTCCTTCTCCTCCCCCAACCCCGCGCATTCCCCCTGTCTCCCTTCTTCCCCCCACAACCGCTCATGCCCCGTGTCTCCCTTCTTCCCCCCAACCCCCGCTCATGCCCTGTGTCTGCCCTGTTCCCCCCACCCCCGCGTCTCCCTCCTGTACCCCCCACCCCCTGCTCATGCCCCGTGTCTCCCTCCTGTAACCCCCACCCCTCACTCATGCCACGTGTCTCCCTTTTTCCGCCCATCCCCCGCTCATGCCCTGTGTCTCCCTTCTTCCCTCCCACCCCCCGCTCATGCCCCCGTGTCTCCCTTCTTCGCACACCCCCCGCTCATGTCCTGTGTCTCCCTTCTTCCCCCCCACCCACAGCTCATGCCCCGTGTCTCCCTTCTTCCCCCCCAGCCCCCGCTCATGCCCCATGTCTACCTTCTTCCCCCACCCCCCTTCTCATGCCCCGTGTCTCCCTTCTTCCCCCCACCCCTTGCTCATGCCCCGTGTCTCCCTTCTTTCCCCCCGCTCATGCCCCGTGTCTCCCTTCTTCCCCCCCACCCCCCGCTCATGCCCCGTGTCTGCCCTGTTCCCCCCACCCCCCGCTCATGTCCTGTCTCTCCCTCCTGTACCCCCCACCACCTGCTCTTGCCCCGTGTCTCCCTCCTGTAACCCCCACCCCCCGCTCATGCCCCGTGTCTCCCTTCTTCCCCCCCACCCGCCGCTCATGCACCGTGTCTCCCTTCTTCCCCCCACCCCCGCTCATGCCCCATGTCTCCCATCTTTCCCCCCACCCCCCGCTCATTCCCCGTGTCTCCCTTCTCCCCCATCCCCGCTCATGCCCCGTGTCTCCCTTCTTTCCATCCCCCACCCCCCGCTCATGCCCCATGTCTTCCTTCTTCCCCCCACCCCCCGCTCAAGCCCTGTGTCTCCCTTCTTCTCCCCCATCACCCGCTCATTCCCCGTGTCTCCCTTCTCCCCCCCTCATGCCCCGTGTCTCCCTTCATTCCACCCCCCACCCCCCGCTCATGCCCCGTGTCTTCCTACTCCCCCCCAACCCCCCGCTCATGCCCTGTGTCTCCCTTCTTCCCCCCACCCCCGCTCACGCCCCGTGTCTCCCTTCTTCCCCCCACCCCCCGCTCATGCCCCATGTCTGCCCTGTTCCCCCCACCCCCGCTCATGCCCCGTGTCTCCCTCCTGTACCCCCCACCCCACTCTCATGCCCCGTGTCTCCCTTCTTTCCTCCCCACCACCCGCTCATGCCCCGTGTCTCCCTTCTTTCCACCCCCACCCCCCGCCAGCTCATGACCCGTGTCTCCCTTCTTCTCCCCCTACCCCCCGTAGATGCCCCGTGTCTCCCTTCTTCCCCCCACCCCCGTTCATGCTCTGTGTCTCCCTTCCTCCCCCACCCCTGCTCGTGCCCCATGTCTCCCTCCTGTACCCCCCACCCCCCGCTCATGCCACGTGTCTACCTTCTTTCCCCCCACCACCCACTCATGCCTCATGCCCCGTGTCTCCCATCTTTCCCCACACCCCCGGCTCATGCCCCGTGTCTCCCTTCTCCCTCCCCACCCCCCGCTCATGCCCCGTGTCTCCCTTCTTTCCACCCCCCACCCCCCGCTCATATCCCATGTCTTCTTTCTTCCCCCACCCCCTGCTCATGCCCCGTGTCTCCCTTCTTCCCCCACCTCCCGCTCATGCCCCCTGTCTCCCTTCTTTCCATCCGCCACCCCCCACTCACGCCCCGTGTCTTCCTTCTCCTCCCCCAACCCCGCGCATTCCCCCTGTCTCCCTTCTTCCCCCCACAACCGCTCATGCCCCGTGTCTCCCTTCTTCCCCCCAACCCCCGCTCATGCCCTGTGTCTGCCCTGTTCCCCCCACCCCCGCGTCTCCCTCCTGTACCCCCCACCCCCTGCTCATGCCCCGTGTCTCCCTCCTGTAACCCCCAACCCCCACTCATGCCACGTGTCTCCCTTTTTCCGCCCATCCCCCGCTCATGCCCTGTGTCTCCCTTCTTCCCTCCCACCCCCCGCTCATGCCCCGTGTCTCCCTTCTTCGCACACCCCCCGCTCATGTCCTGTGTCTCCCTTCTTCCCCCCCACCCACAGCTCATGCCCCGTGTCTCCCTTCTTCCCCCCCAGCCCCCGCTCATGCCCCATGTCTACCTTCTTCCCCCACCCCCCTTCTCATGCCCCGTGTCTCCCTTCTTCCCCCCACCCCTTGCTCATGCCCCGTGTCTCCCTTCTTTCCCCCCGCTCATGCCCCGTGTCTCCCTTCTTCCCCCCCACCCCCCGCTCATGCCCCGTGTCTGCCCTGTTCCCCCCACCCCCGCTCATGTCCTGTCTCTCCCTCCTGTACCCCCCACCACCTGCTCTTGCCCCGTGTCTCCCTCCTGTAACCCCCACCCCCCGCTCATGCCCCGTGTCTCCCTTCTTCCCCCCCACCCGCCGCTCATGCACCATGTCTCCCTTCTTCCCCCCCACCCCCGCTCATGCCCCATGTCTCCCATCTTTCCCCCCACCCCCTGCTCATTCCCCGTGTCTCCCTTCTCCCCCATCCCCGCTCATGCCCCGTGTCTCCCTTCTTTCCATCCCCCACCCCCCGCTCATGCCCCATGTCTTCCTTCTTCCCCCCCACCCCCGCTCAAGCCCTGTGTCTCCCTTCTTCTCCCCCATCACCCGCTCATGCCCCGTGTCTCCCTTCTCCCCCCCTCATGCCCCGTGTCTCCCTTCATTCCACCCCCCACCCCCCGCTCATGCCCCGTGTCTTCCTACTCCCCCCCAACCCCCCGCTCATGCCCTGTGTCTCCCTTCTTCCCCCCACCCCCGCTCACGCCCCGTGTCTCCCTTCTTCCCCCCACCCCCCGCTCATGCCCCATGTCTGCCCTGTTCCCCCCACCCCCGCTCATGCCCCGTGTCTCCCTCCTGTACCCCCCACCCCACTCTCATGCCCCGTGTCTCCCTTCTTTCCTCCCCACCCCCCGCTCATGCCCCGTGTCTCCCTTCTTTCCACCCCCCGCCAGCTCATGACCCGTGTCTCCCTTCTTCTCCCCCTACCCCCCGTAGATGCCCCGTGTCTCCCTTCTTCTCCCCACCCCCCGTTCATGCTCTGTGTCTCCCTTCCTCCCCCACCCTGCTCATGCCCCATGTCTCCCTCCTGTACCCCCCACCCCCCGCTCATGCCCCGTGTCTTCCTTCTTTCCACCCTGCTCATGCCCCGTGTCTCCCTACTTCACCCCCCACCCCCCGCTCATGCCCTGTGTCTCCATTTTCCCCCCACCCCCCGCTCATGCCCCGTGGCTACCTCCTGTATGCCCCACCCCCGCTCTTGCCCCCTGTCTCCCTCCTGTACCCCCCACCCACGCTCATGACCCGTATCTCCCTTCTTCCACCCACCCCTCGCTCATGCCCCGTGTCTTCCTTCTTTCCCCCATCCCCCGCTCATGCACCGTGTCTCCCTTCTTCCCCCCTCACCCCCCGCTCATGCCCCGTGTCTCCCTTCTCCCCCCCACCCCCGCTCATACCCTGTGTCTCCCTTCTTTCCCCCCACCCCCCGCTCATGCCCCGTGTTTCCCTTCTTCCCCCCAACCCCCCGCTCATGCTGCATGTCTCCCTTCTTCCCCACCACTCCCCGTTCATGCCCCGTGTCTCTCTTCTTTCCCCCACCCTCCGCTCATGCTTCATGCCCCGTGTCTCCCATCTTTCCCCCCAGCCCCCTCTCATGCCCCGTGTCTCCCTTCTCCCTCCCCACCCCCGCTCATGCCCCTTGTCTCCCTTCTTTCCACCCCCCACCCCTGCTCATATCCCATGTCTTCTTTCTTCCCCCCCACCCCCGCTCATATCCCGTGTCTCCCTTCTTCCCCCACCCCCGCTCATGCCCCGTGTCTCCCTTCTTTCCCCCACCCCCCGCTCATGCCCTGTGTCTCCCTTCTCCCCCCACCCCCCGCTCATGCCCCCTGTCTCCCTTCTTCCCCCCACCCCCCGCGTCTCCCTTCTCCATCCCCACCCCCGCGCATGCCCCCTGTCTCCCTCCTTCCCCCCCACCCCGGCTCATGCCCCGTGTCTCCCTTCTTCCCCCCAACCCCCGCTCATGCCCTGTGTCTGCCCTGTTCCCCCCACCCCCGCTCATGCCCCGTGTCTCCCTCCTGTACCCCCTCCCCCTGCTCATGCCCCGTGTCTCCCTCCTGTAACCCCCACCCCCAACTCATGCCACGTGTCTCCCTTCTTCCCCCCACCCCCTGCTCATGCCCTGTGTCTCCCTTCTTCCCTCCCACCACCCGCTCATGCCCCGTGTCTTCCTTCTTTCCCCCGCCCACCCCCCGCTCATGCCCCCGTGTCTCCCTTCTTCCCACACCCCCCGCTCATGCCCTGTGTCTCCCTTCTTCCCCCCACCCACAGCTCATGCCCCCGTGTCTCCCTTCTTCCCCCGACCCCCAGCTCATGCCCCGTGTCTCCCTTCCTCCCCCCACCCCCCTTCTCATGCCCCGTGTCTCCCTTCTTCCCCCCACCCCTTGCTCATGCCCGTGTCTCCCTTCTTTCCCTCCCGCTCATGCCCCGTGTCTCCCTTCTTCACCCCCCGCTCATGCCCTGTGTCTCCATTCTTCCCCCCCACCCCCCGCTCATGCCCCGTGTCTCCCTTCTTCCCCCCACCCCCCGCTCATGCCCCGTGTCTGCCCTGTTCCCCCCACCCCCCGCTCATGCCCTGTGTCTCCCTCCTCTACCCCCCACCCCCCGCTCTTGCCCCGTGTCTCCCTCCTGTACCCCCCACCCCCGCTCATGCCCCGTGTCTCCCTTCTTCCCTTCCACCCGCCGCTCATGCACCGTGTCTCCCTTCTTCCCCCCACCCCCGCTCATGCCCCATGTCTCCCTTCTCCCCCCCACCCCCCGCTCATGCCCAGTGTCTCCCTTCTTTTCCCCCCACCCACCGCTAATGCCCCGTGTCTCCCTTCTTTCACCCCCTCCCCCCGCTCATGCCCCGTGTCTCCCTTCTTCCCCCCCATGCCCCACTCATGCTGTGTGATTCCCTTCTTCCCCCCACCCCCCGTTCATGCCCCGTGTCTCTCTTCTTCCCCCCACCCCCCGCTCATGCCTCATGCCCCGTGTCTCCCTTCTTTCCCCCCCACCCCCCGCTCATGCCCCGTGTCTCCCTTCTTTCAACACCCCACCCCCCACTCATGCCCCGTGTCTCCCTTCTTCCCCCCATCCCCCGCTCATGCCCCGGGTCTGCCCTGTTACCCCCCACCCCCGCTCATGCCCCATGTCTCCCACCTGTACCCCCCCAGCCCCCGCTCTTGCCCCGTGTCTCCCTCCTGTACCCCCACCCCGTGCTCATGCCCCATGTCTCCCTTTTTCCCCCCCACCCCCGCTCATTCCCTGTGTCTGCCTGTTCCACCCCACCCCCCGCTCATGCCCCGTGTCTCCCTCCTGTACCCCCCCACCCCCCGCTCTTGCCCCGTGTCTCCCTTCTTCCCCCCCACGCCCCCGCTCATGCCCTGTGTCTTCCTTCTTCCCCCCCACCCCCCTCGCTCATGCACCGTGTCTCCCTTCTTCCCCCCACCCCCGCTCATGCCCCGTGCCTCCCTTCTTTCCCCCCGAGCCCCCGCTCATGTCCCGTGTCTTCCTACTCCCCCCAACCCCCCGCTCATGCCGTGGGTCTCCCTTCTTCCCTCCCACCCCCCGTTCATGCCCCATGTCTCTCTTCTTCCCCCCACCCCCCGCTCATGCCCCATGTCTCCCTTCTTCCCCCCCATCCCTGCTCATGCCCCGTGTCTGCCCCTGTTCCCCCGACCCCCCGCCTCATGCCCTGTGTCTCCCTCCTGTACCCCCCAGCTCTTGCCCCGTGTCTCCCTCCTGTACCCCCCACCCCCCGCTCATGCCCCGTGTCTCCCTTCTTCCCCCCACCCGCCGCTCATGCACCGTGTCTCCCTTCTTCCCCCCACCGCCGCTCATGCCCCATGTCTCCCTTCTCTCCCCCACCCCCCGCTCCCCCCGCTCATGCCCCGTGTCTCCCTTCTTCCCCCCCACGCCCCGCTCATGCTGTGTGACTCCCTTCTTCCCCCCACCCCCGTTCATGTCCCGTGTCTCTCTTCTTCCCCCCCACCCCCCGCTCATGCCCCGTGTCTCCCTTCTTTCCACCCCCCACTCATGCCCCGTGTCTCCCTTCTTCCCCCCCATCCCGCGCTCATGCCCCGGGTCTGCCCTGTTACCCCCACCCCCCGCTCATGCCCCTGTCTCCCTCCTGTACCCCCCCAGCTCCTGCTCTTGCCCCGTGTCTCCCTCCTGTACCCCCCACCCCCCGCTCATGCCCCATGTCTCCCTTCTTCCCCCCCACCCCCCGCTCATGCCCTGTGTCTGCCCTATTCCACCCCACACCCCGCTCATGCCCCGTGTCTCCCTCCTGTACCCCCCACCCCCCGCTCTTGCCCCGTGTCTCCCTTCTTCCCCCCACCCCCGCTCATGCCCCGTGCCTCCCTTCTTTCCCCCCACCCCCCACTCATGCCCCGTGTCTCCCTTCTTCCCCCCATCCCCCGCTCATGCCCCGGGTCTGCCCTGTTACCCCCCACCCCCCGCTCATGCCCCTGTCTCCCTCCTGTACCCCCCCAGCTCCTGCTCTTGCCCCGTATCTCCCTCCTGTACCCCCCACCCCCCGCTCATGCCCCGTGTCTTCCTTCTTCCCCCCGACCCCCCGCTCAAGCCCCATGTCTCCCTTCTTCTCCCCCACCCCCCGCTCATGCCCCGTGTCTCCCTTCTCCCCCCCACCCCCCGCTCATGCCCGTGTCTCCCTTCATTCCACCCCCCCACCCCCGCTCATGCCCCGTGTCTTCTTACTCCCCCCCAACTCCCCGCTCATGCCCTGTGTCTCCCTTCTTCCCCCCACCCCCTCTCATGCCCCGTGTCTCCCTTCTTCCCCCCCACCCCCCGCTCATGCCCCGTGTCTGCCCTTTTCCCCTCACCCCCGCTCATGCCCCGTGTCTCCCTCCTGTACCCCCCACCCCCCGCTCATGCCCCGTGTCTCCCTTCTTTCCCCCACCCCCATTCATGCCCTGTGTCTCCCTTTCTCCCCCCACCACCCGCTCATGCCCCGTGTCTTCCTTCTTAGCCGCCCACCCCCCGCTCATGCCCCGTGTCTCCCTTCTTTTCACCCCCACCCTCCGCTCATGCCCCGTGTCTGCCCTTTTCCCCTCACCCCCGCTCATGCCCCGTGTCTCCCTCCTGTACCCCCCAACCCCCGCTCATGCCCCGTGTCTCCCTTCTTTCCCCCACCCCCATTCATGCCCTGTGTCTCCCTTCCTCCCCCCACCCCCCGATCATGCCCCGTGTCTTCCTTCTTCCCCCCCACCCCCCGCTCATGCCCCGTGTCTGCCCTGTTCCCCCCACCCCCCGCCCCCCGCTCATGCCCTGTGTCTCCCTCCTGTACCCCCCACCCCCCGCTCTTGCCCCGTGTCTCCCTCCTGTACCCCCCACCCCCGCTCATGCGCCGTCTCTCCCTTCTTCCCCCCACCCGCCACTCATGCACCGTGTCTCCCTTCTTCCCCCGCACTCCCGCTCATGCCCCATGTCTCCCTACTCCCACCACCCCCCTCTCATGCCCCGTGTCTCCCTTCTTTTCCCCCCACCCACCGCTCATGCACAGTGTCTCCCTTTCTTTCCCGCCTCCCCCCGCTCATGCCCCGTGTCTCACTTTTACCACCCAACCCCCCGCTCATGCTGTGTGACTCCCTTCTTCCCCCCACCCCCCGTTCATGCCCTGTGTCTCTCTTCTTCCCCTCCACCCCCTCTCATGCCTCATGCCCCGTGTCTCCCATCTTTCCCCCCCACCCCCCGCTCATGCCCTTTGTCTCCCTTCTTTCCACCCCCCACCCCCCACTCATGCCCCGTGTCTCCCTTCTTCCCCCCCACCCCCTGCTCATGCCCCGGGTCTGCCCTGTTACCCCCCACCCCCCGCTCATGCCCCGTGTCTCCCTCCTGTACCCCCCAGCCCCCGCTCTTGCCCCGTGTCGCCTTCCTGTACCCCCCACCCCCCGCTCATGCCCCATGTCTCCCTTCTTCCCCCCACCCCCATTCATGCCCTGTGTCTCCCTTCCTCCCCCCACCCCCGCTCATGCCCCGTCTCTCCCTTCTTTCCCCCCACCCCCCGCTCATGCCCCGTGTCTCCCTTCTTTCCCGGCCACCCCCCGCTCATGCCCCGTGTCTCCCTTCTTTTCACCCCCACCCGCCACTCATGCACCGTGTCTCCCTTCTTCCTCCCCACTCCCGCTCATGCCCCATGTCTCCCTTCTCCCCCCACCCCCCGCTCATGCCCCGTGTCTCCCTTCTTTTCCCCCCACCCACCGCTCATGCCCCGTGTCTCCCTTCTTTCCCCCTCCCCCCGCTCATGCCCCGTGTCTCCCTTTTACCACCCCACCCCCCGCTCATGCTGTGTGACTCCCTTATTCCCCCCCACCCCCGTTCATGCCCCGTGTCTCTCTTCTTCCCCTCCACCCCCTCTCATGCCTCATGCCCCGTGTCTCCCATCTTTCCCCCCCACCCCCCGCTCATGCCCTTTGACTCCCTTCTTTCCACCCCCCACCCCCCACTCATGCCCTGTGTCTCCCTTCTTCCCCCCACCCCCCGCTCATGCCCCGGGTCTGCCCTGTTATCCCCCACCCCCTGCTTATGCCCCGTGTCTCCCTCCTGTACCCCCCCAGCCCCCGCTCTTGCCCCGTGTCGCTCTCCTGTACCCCCCACCCCCCGCTCATGCCCCATGTCTCCCTTCTCCCCCCCACCCCCCGCTCATGCCCTGTGTCTGCTCTGTTCCACCCCACCCCCCGCTCATGCCCCGTGTCTCCCTCCTGTACCCCCCCACCCCCCGCTCTTGCCCCGTGTCTCGTGTCTCCCTTCTCCCCCCCAGCCCCCGCTCTTGCCCCGTGTCGCCCTCCTGTACCCCCCACCCCCCCCGCTCATGCCCCATGTCTCCCTTCTTCACCCCCCACCCCCCGCTCATGCCCTGTGTCTGCCCTGTTCCACCCCACATCCCGCTCATGCCCCGTGTCTCCCTCCTGTACCCCCCACCCCCCGCTCTTGCCCCCGTGTCTCCCTTCTTCCCCCCACACCACCGCTCATGCCCTGTGTCTTCCTTCTTCCCCCCACCCCCCGCTCATGCACCGTGTCTCCCTTCTTCCCCCCACCCCCGCTCATGCCCCGTGTCTCCCATCTTTCCCCCCCACCCCCGCTCATTCCCCGTGTCTCCCTTCTCCCCCCCACCCCCCGCTCATGCCCCGTGTCTCCCTTCTTTCCACCACCCACCCCCCGCTCATGCCCCGTGTCTTCCTTCTTCCCCCCGACCCCCCGCTCAAGCCCAATGTCTCCCTTCTTCTCCCCCACCCCCCGCTCATACCCCGTGTCTCCCTTCTCCCCCCCACCCCCCGCTCATGCCCGTGTCTCCCTTCATTCCACCCCCCCACCCCCCGCTCATGCCCCGTGTCTTCTTACTCCCCCCCAACTCCCCGCTCATGCCCTGTGTCTCCCTTCTTCCCCCCACCCCCTCTCATGCCCCGTGTCCCCCTTCTTCCCCCCCACCCCCCGCTCATGCCCCGTGTCTGCCCTTTTCCCCTCACCCCCGCTCATGCCCCGTGTCTCCCTCCTGTACCCCCCACCCCCCGCTCATGCCCCGTGTCTCCCTTCTTTCCCCCACCCCCATTCATGCCCTGTGTCTCCCTTCCTCCCCCCACCCCCGCTCATGCCCCGTCTCTCCCTTCTTTCCCCCCCACCCCCGCTCATGCCCCGTGTCTTCCTTCTTTCCCGCCCACCCCCCGCTCATGCCCCGTGTCTCCCTTCTTTTCACCCCCATGCCCTACTCATGCCCCATGTCTTCCTCCTGTACCCCCACCCCCCGATCATGCCCCGTGTCTTCCTTCTTCCCCCCCACCCCCTGCTCATGCCCCGTGTCTGCCCCCTGTTCCCCCCACCCCCGCCCCCCACTTATGCCCTGTGTCTCCCTCCTGTACCCCCCACCCCCCGCTCTTGCCCCGTGCTCCCTCCTGTACCCCCACCCCCGCTCATGCGCTGTGTCTCCCTTCTCCCCCCGCTCATGCCCCATGTCTCCCTTCTCCCCACACCCCCCGCTCATGCCCCGTGTCTCCCTTCTTTTCCCCCCACCCACCGCTCATGCCCCGTGTCTCCCTTCTTTCCCGCCTCCCCCCGCTCATGCCCCGTGTCTCACTTTTACCACCTAACCCCCGCTCATGCTGTGTGATTCCCTTCTTCCCCCCCACCCCCCGCTCATGCCCTTTGTCTCCCTTCTTTCCACCCCCCACCCCCCACTCATGCCCCGTGTCTCCCTTCTTCCCCCCCACCCCCCGCTCATACCCCGGGTCTGCCCTGTTACCCCCCACCCCCGCTCATGCCCCGTGTCTCCCTCCTGTACCCCGCAGCCCTGCTCTTGCCCCGTGTCGCCCTCCTGTACCCCCCACCCCCCGCTCATGCACCATGTCTCCCTTCTTCCCCCCACCCCCATTCATGCCCTGTGTCTCCCTTCCTCCCCCCACCCCCGCTCATGCCCCGTCTCTCCCTTCTTCCCCCCCACCCCCCGCTCATGCCCCGTGTCTCCCTTCTTTCCCGGCCACCCCCCGCTCATGCCCCGTGTCTCCCTTCTTTTCACCCCCATGCCCTGCTCATGCCCCATGTCTCCCTCCTGTACCCCCACCCCCGCTCATGTGCCTTGTCTCCCTTCTTCCCCCCCACCCGCCACTCATGCACTGTGTCTCCCTTCTTCCCCCCCACTCCCGCTCATGCCCCATGTCTCCCTTCTCCCCCCACCCCCCCACCCCCCGCTCATGCCCCGTGTCTCCCTTCTTTTCCCCCCACCCCCCGCACTTGCCCCGTGTCTCCCTTCTCCCCCCACCCCCGCTCATGCCCGTGTCTCCCTCCTGTACCCCCCACCCCCCGCACTTGCCCCGTGTCTCCCTTCTCCCCCCACCCCCCGCTCATGCCCCGTGTCTCCCTTCTTTTCCCCCACCCCCCGCTCAGGCCCCGTGCCTCCCTTCTTTCCCCCCAGCCCCCGCTCATGCCCCGTGTCTTCCTACTCCCCCCCAATCCCCCGCTCATGCCTTGTGTCTCCCTTCTTCGCTCCCACCCCCGTTCATGCCCCATGTCTCTCTTCTTCCCCCACCCCCTGCTCATGCCCCGTGTCTCCCATCTTTCCCCCCCACCCCCGCTCATTCCCCGTGTCTCCCTTCTTCCCCCCCACCCCCCGCTCAAGCCCTGTGTCTCCCTTCTTCTCCCCCACCCCCCGCTCATGCCCCGTGTCTCCCCTTCCCCCCCCACCCCCGCTCATGCCTGTGTCTCCCTTCTTTCCACCCCCCCCACCCCCCGCTTATGCCCCGTGTCTTCCTACTCCCCCCAACTCCTCGCTCATGCCCTGTGTCTCCCTTCTTCCCCCCAACCCCGCTCATGCCCCGTGTCTGCCCTTTTCCCCTCACCCCCGCTCATGCCCTGTGTCTCCCTCCTGTACCCCACCACCCCCCACTCATGCCCCGTGTCTCCCTCCTGTACCCCCCCACCCCCGCTCTTGCCCCGTGTCTCCCTTCTCCCCCCACCCCCCGCTCATGCCCCGTGTCTCCCTTCTTTTCCCCCACCCCCCGCTCAGGCCCCGTGCCTCCCTTCTTTCCCCCCAGCCCCCGCTCATGCCCCGTGTCTTCCTACTCTCCCCCAACCCCCCGCTCATCCCGTTTGTCTCCCTTCTTTGCTCCCACCCCCGTTCATGCCCCATGTCTCTCTTCTTCCCCACCCCTGCTCATGCCCCGTGTCTCCCATCTTTCCCCCCCACCCCCCCGCTCATTCCCGTGTCTCCCTTCTTCTCCCCCACCCCCCGCTCATGCCCCGTGTTTCCCTTCTCCCCCCCACCCCCCGCTCATGCCTGTGTCTCCCTTCTTTCCACCCCCCACCCCCCGCTCATGCACCGTGTCTTCCTACGCCCCCCAACTCCCCGCTCATGCCCTGTGTCTCCCTTCTTTCCCGCCTCCCCCCGCTCATGCCCCGTGTCTCCCTTTTACCACCCCACCCCCCGCTCATGCTGTGTGACTCCCTTCTTCCCCTCCACCCCCCGTTCATGCACCGTGTCTCTCTTCTTCCCCTCCAGCCCCCTCTCATGCCTCATGCCCTGTGTCTCCCATCTTTCCCCCACCCCCGCTCATGCCCTTTGTCTCCCTTCTTTCCACCCTCCACCCCCCACTCATGCCCCGTGTCTCCCTTCTTCCCCCCACCCCCGTGCATGCCCCGGGACTGCCCTGTTACCCCCCACCCCCCGCTCATGCCCCGTGTCTCCCTCCTGTACCCCCCACCCCCGCTCATGCCCCATGTCTCCCTTCTTCCCCCCACCCCCATTCATGCCCTGTGTCTCCCTTCCTCCCCCCAGCTGCGCTCATGCCCCGTCTCTCCCTTCTTTCCCCCCACCCCCCGCTCATGCCCCGTGTCTCCCTTCTTTCCGCCCACCCCGCGCTCATGCCCCGTGTCTCCCTTCTTTTCACCCCCACGCCCTGCTCATGCCCCATGTCTCCCTCCTGTACCCCCCAATCATGCCCCGTGTCTTCCTTCTTCCCCCCCACCCCCCGCTCATGCCCCGTGTCTGCCCTGTTCCCCCCACCCCCCGCTCATGCCCTGTGTCTCCCTCCTGTACCCCCCACCCCCCGCTCTGCCCCGTGTCTCCCTCCTGTACCCCCCACCCCCGCTCATGCGCCTTGTCTCCCTTCTTCCCCCCTACCCGCCACTCATGCACCGTGTCTCCCTTCTTCCCCCCACTCCCACTCATGCCCCATGTCTCCCTGCTCCCCCCACCCCCCGCTCATGCCCCGTGTCTCCCTTCTTTTCCCCTCACCCACCGCTCATGCCCCGTGTTTTCCTTCTTCCCCCCTCCCCCCGCTCATGCCCCGTGTCTCCCTTTTACCACCCCACCCCCGCTCATGCTGTGTGACTCCCTTCTTCCCCCCCACCCCCCGTTCATGCCCCGTGTCTCTCTTCTTCCCCACCACCCCCTCTCATGCCTCATGCCCTTTGTCTCCCTTCTTTCCACCCCCCACCCCACACTCATGCCCCGTGTCTCCCTTCTTCCCCCCACCCCCGCTCATGCCCCAGGTCTGCCCTGTTATCCCCCACCCCCACTTATGCCCCGTGTCTCCCTCCTGTACCCCCCCAGCCCCCGCTCTTGCCCCATGTCGCCCTCCTGTACCCCCCACCCCCCGCTCATGCCCCATGTCTCCCTTCTTCCCCCCCCACCCCCCGCTCATGCCCTGTGTCTGCTCTGTTCCACCCCACCCCCTGCTCATGCCCCGTGTCTCCCTCCTGTACCCCCCCACCCCCCGCTCTTGCCCCGTGTCTCCCTTCTCCCCCCACCCCCTGCTCATGCCCCGTGTCTCCCTTCTTTTCCCCCACCCCCGCTCAGGCCCGTGCCTCCCTTCTTTCCCCCAGCCCCCGCTCATGCCCTGTGTCTTCCTACTCCCCCCAACCCCCCACTCATGCCATGTGTCTCCCTTCTTCGCTCCCACCCCCGTTCATGCCCCATGTCTCTCTTCTTCCCCCACCCCCTGCTCATGCCCCGTGTCTCCCATCTTTCCCCCCACCCCGCTCATTCCCCGTGTCTCCCTTCTTCCCCCCCCACCCCCCGCTCAAGCCCCGTGTCTCCCTTCTTCTCCCCCAGCCCCCGCTCATGCCCCGTGTCTCCCTTCTCCCCCCCCACCCCCCGCTCATGCCAGTGTCTCCCTACTTTCCACCCCCCCACCCCCCGCTCATGCCCCGTGTCTTCCTACTCCCCCAACTCCCCGCTCATGCCCTGTGTCTCCCTTCTTCCCCCCACCCCCGCTCATGCCCCGTGTCTGCCCTTTTCCCTCACCCCCGCTCATGCCCTGTGTCTCCCTCCTGTACCCCCCCACCCCCCACTCATGCCCCGTGTCTCCCTTTCCTTTTCCCCCCACCCCCCGCTCATGCCCCATGTCTCCCTTCTTTCCACCCCCACCCCCCGCTCATGCCGCGTGTCTCCCTTCTTCTCCCCCCACTCCCCGCTCATGCCCCGTGTCTCCCATCTTCCCCCAACCCCCATTCATGCCCTGTGTCTCCCTTCCTCCCCCCACCCCCGCTCATGCCCCGTGTCTCCCTTCTTTCCCGCCCAACCCCGCTCATGCCCCGTGTCTCCCTTCTTTCCACCCCCACGCCCCGCTCATTCCCCATGTCTCCCTCCTGTACCCCCCACCCCCTGATCATGCCCCGTGTCTTCCTTCTTTCCCCCCCGCTCATGTCCCGTGTCTCCCTTCTTCACCCCCCACCCCCCGCTCATGCCCTGTGTCACCATTCTTCCCCCCACCCCCCACTTATGCCCCATGTCTCCCTTCTTCCCCCCACCCCCCTCTCATGCCCCATGTCTGCCCTGTTCCCCCCACCCCTCGCTCATGCCCGTGTCTACCTCC
Source organism: Ambystoma mexicanum (assembly GCF_040938575.1). Classification (NCBI taxonomy): domain Eukaryota; kingdom Metazoa; phylum Chordata; class Amphibia; order Caudata; family Ambystomatidae; genus Ambystoma; species Ambystoma mexicanum. The sequence continues at coordinate 1,396,362 of NW_027182485.1, forward strand.
TGTACCCCCCACCCCCGCTCTTGCCCCGTGTCTCCCACCTGTACCCCCCAACCCCTGCTCATGCCCCGTGTCTCCCTTCTTCCCCCACCCCTTGCTCATGCCCCGTGTCTTCCTTCTTTACCCCCATCCCCCGCTCATGCACCGTGTCTCCCTTCTTCCCTGCTTACCCCTGCTCATGCCCCGTGTCTCCCTTATCCCCCCCAACCCCCCGCTCATGCCCTGTGTCTCCCTTCTTCCCCCCCACCCCCCCGCTCAAGTCCCGTGTCTCCCTTCTTCTCCCCCACCCCCCGCTCATGCTTCGTGTCTCCCTTCTTCCCCCCCACCCCCCGCTCAAGCCCCGTGTCTCCCTTCTTCTCCCCCACCCCCCGCTCATGCCTGTGTCTCCCTTCTTTCACCCCCCCACCCCCCGCTCATGCCCCGTGTCTTCCTACTCCCCCAACTCCCCGCTCATGCCCTGTGTCTCCCTTCTTCCCCCCACCCCCGCTCATGCCCCGTGTCTGCCATTTTCCCCTCACCCCCGCTCATGCCCTGTGTCTCCCTCCTGTACCCCCCCACCCCCCACTCATGCCCCGTGTCTCCCTTCTTTCCCCCCACCCCCCGCTCATGCCCCATGTCTCCCTTCTTTCCACCCCCACCCCCTGCTCATGCCCCGTGTCTCCCTTCTTCTCCCCCCACCCCCCGCTCATGCCCCGTGTCTCCCATCTTCCCCCACCCACATTCATGCCCTGTGTCTCCCTTCCTCCCCCCACCCCCGCTCATGCCTCGTCTCTCCCTTCTTTCCCCCTACCCCCTGCTCATGCCCCGTGTCTCCCTTCTTTCCCGCCCAACCCGCCGCTCATGCACCGTGTCTCCCTTCTTCGCCCCACCCCCGCTCATACCCCATGTCTCCCTTCTCCCCCCACCCCCCGCTCATGCCCCGTGTCTCCCTTCTTTTCCCCCACCCCCCATTCATGTCCCGTGTCTCCCTTTTTCCCCCCTCCCCCCGCTCATGCCCCGTGTCTCCCTTCTTCCCCCCACACCCCCTCATGCTGTGTGTCTCCCTTCATCCCCCCCACCCCCCGTTCATGCCCTGTGTCTCTCTTCTTTCCCCCCACCCCCGCTCATGCCTCATGCCCGTGTCTCCCATCTTTCCCCCCATCCCCCGCTCATGCCCTGTGTCTCCCTTCTCCCCCACCCCCGCTCATGCCCCGTGTCTCCCTTCTTTCCACCCCCCACCCCCTGCTCATATCCCGTGTCTTCTTTCTTCCCCCCACCCCCCGCTCATGCCCCGTGTCTCCCTTCTTCCCCCCACACCCGCTCATGCTGTGTGTCTCCCTTCATCCCCCCCACCCCCCGTTCATGCCCTGTGTCTCTCTTCTTTCCCCCCACCCCCCGCTCATGCCTCATGCCCGGTGTCTCCCATCTTTCCCCCCCATCCCCCGCTCATGCCCTGTGTCTCCCTTCTCCCCCACCCCCGCTCATGCCCCGTGTCTCCCTTCTTTCCACCCCCCACCCCCTGCTCATATCCCGTGTCTTCTTTCTTCCCCCCCACCCCCCGCTCATGCCCCGTGTCTCCCTTCTTCCTCCCCACCCCCGCTCTAGCCCCGTGTCTCCCTTCTTACCCCCACCTCCTGCTCATGCCCCGTGTCTTCCTTCTCCCCCGCTCATGCCCCGTGTCTCCCTTCTCCCCCCCACCCCTTGCTCATGCCCCGTGTCTCCCTTCTCCCCCCCGCTCATGCCCTGTGTCTCCCTTCTTCCCCCCCACCCCCCGCTCATGCCCCGTGTCTGCCCTGTTTGGTACAGGGCAGATACGGGGCATAAGGCGGGGGTGGGGGCCCCACCTTGCCCTACCCCCGCCGCTCATGCCCCGTGTCTCTCCTGTTCACCCCACCCCCTGCCCCGTGTCTCCCATCTTTCCCCCCACCCTCCGCTCATTCCCTGTGTCTCCCTTCTCCCCCCAACCCCCCGCTCATGCCCC